>NC_043965.1:83626-128626 GCF_902148855.1 Sphaeramia orbicularis | reverse complement strand
CTTCAAATTCAACTAGAAAATACACAAAATATGAGCAAATGTGTCGCAAAGGTTAAAGTCACTATTTAGTTTGACCTCTGACCCTATGACAAGAAGCAGCAAAGACAATTAGAAACATCTGACATGTTGAATTAACCCTGGTATAAAACATCAGTAAATTCATGTAATAAATCTCATATTATCTGAACTAAAGGGTTAAAGATGTGAAGGTCAGACTAAACAGGACCGCTGTGGTTTATAGAAGCTGAAGTTACCTTAAACCTGTTTGTGAACAGGTGGAAGGTCGAGGCTCGTAGCATCGGAGCAGAGTTCAGATGGTTTTATGGTGATGTGTTCAGAAAGAGGAACGAAGAGGAGTGGTCATGAAGGAGAGCTGGAGCAGAACGTTGAGTGATGAGTGTGATGCTGGACACTGGACGGTGATGGTGAATGTTGTCAGCGGTTTGGACCCGTAAACAGGGTCTAAGTTAGAAGAAACAGAGAACCTGTAGAGGGAGGTGGATGAAGTGATGCAGAGCTTTCCCAGAGGTGAAACAGAAGAGTCGATCGAGGAGGTGAGGAGGTTCGTGTCCAGGAAAGAAACAATGGAAGGACCGGTTTTAGAAACAAGGAGGGAAATGACAGAGGGACATAGGGTGACAAATAAGAGCAGAGGTTAGAGCAGATGGGTGGAGAACATCTGTGTAGATGATGGAACCTGAAAGAAATGAGAGACAAAGGAGACGGACAGCATCAGATGGACATGAGGAGAAGGAGGAGGACTCTGGTAGGAGGAAAGAAGAGGAGAACAAAGGATATACAGAGGACAGAAAAGTAGAAGACGGAGGGAGACATGAAGGTAGAAGACAGAGGAGGACATGAAGGTAGAAGACAGAGGAGGACATGAAGGTAGAAGACAGAGGGGGACATGAAGGTAGAAGACAGAGGGGGACATGAAGGTAGAAGACAGAGGGGGACATGAAGGTAGAAGACAGAGGGGGACATGAAGGTAGAAGACAGAGGAAGACATGAAGGTAGAAGACAGAGGAGGACATGAAGGTAGAAGACAGAGGGGGACATGAAGGTAGAAGACAGAGGAGGACATGAAGGTAGAAGACAGAGGGGGACATGAAGGTAGAAGACAGAGGAGGACATGAAGGTAGAAGACAGAGGAGGACATGAAGGTAGAAGACAGAGGGGGACATGAAGGTAGAAGACAGAGGGGGACATGAAGGTAGAAGACGGAGGAGGACATGAAGGTAGAAGACAGAGGACAGGCAGATGGAAGGAGGTGATCTGAGGTGGAGAAAGGCAGGAGTATATTCATATAAATAACACATTATTCATAAAACTTTTGAATAATTATATAAATTTTGATCTTATACTGTTTATATAATGTTTTTATTTTCAGATTTATATCCCAGTACATGATAAAAAATGTCAGGTTTAATTATACAAAAAATGCATGTACAATCCCCAAATGTTTATTATTAATAATAATAACAATAATAATGATGATGATGAAGGAAAATGATTTAGAATGCATGTCTTAAGTGTGTTCATCCAAACCAAATTACATTTATGTTGTAATAAAATATGACAAAATGCTTTATGACAGTGAACTATGTTTTAACTGAAAAGACTTAATTAATTACATATGAATTCCACTGAACCTTTACCTACAGACGTAGAGTCTAAAGGCTGTGACGTACGGTTTGGTTTCAGGTCATTTGTACAATAAGGTTCTAGAGTAAATCCATCCCATGAGTATGACACGAAACAGCCATAAAACAAACTGGAGTTAAACTGAACACAAACAACCATCTGACAACTTTACACCTGAGTTGAACAAACTCTAAAAACTAGAAAACAGTAGAAAACAGCAGAACTCCACTGTTCCTATCACAGCAGGTCAAAGGTACGCTGCATGTGTTTGACTGAAATCAAACCAAATAATGAATGATTCTAAAAGAAAACTTCTGACATGAACATTTCATACAAATCATCTGACAACCACAGACACAAAAAAGTGAATTAATTCAAGGTTTGGTCGGTGTCATCTACAGACCTCTGTGATGCATTCAGTGAATGGCGTTGCCATGGTGATGTGGCAAATTTGATCCTTTGCTCTGGACCTAAAATAGGTGTAACTTGAATGTCAATGAGTTCTATTTAAATGTTCATTTCATTTCACTATCCATCCTGTGGATCAAAACTTCACTCATCACACCAATGCTGAATGACAATAAAGAATCTTAAATTTGGAATGTACAGGTGCATTAAAACATGAAATCCTGAATGTACAGGTGCATTAAAACATGAAATCCTGAATGTACAGGTGCATTAAAACATGAAATCCTGAATGTACAGGTGTATTAAAACATGAAATCCTGAATGTACAGGTGCATTAAAACATGAAATCCTGAATGTACAGGTGCATTAAAACATGAAATCCTGAATGTACAGGTGCATTAAAACATGAAATCCTGAATGTACAGGTGTATTAAAACATGAAATCCTGAATGTACAGGTGTATTAAAACATGAAATCCTGAATGTACAGGTGTATTAAAACATGAAATCCTGAATGTACAGGTGCAGTGAAGTTTGAGTAAAACCTGCAGGTATTTTATTTTTATAAAGGGAAATATTTCAATCCTTTTTTGTGTTTATTTTGAACGACAGATTACAGCATGAAAATCCAAAATCCAGTAAAAATTCAGCGCCTTAAAATATTACAGTATTTCATCAGGTCAATAAAAAGGTTTCTCCTAGTAGATGAAGTGTTGACCTTAGAGTGGACCAACACCAGCAGACGATAGGACACTCAGAATCATCCCTGACTGTGGAGACTTCACACTGGACTTGAAGAAACCTGGACTCTGAGCCAGTCTTCGTCCAGACTCTGGGACCTGGATTTACAGATGCAATGTAGAATATTGGATTACTTTGAGTTGACCACAGTTTGGTCCAGGTCTTCTCCTTAGTCCACGTAGGACTCTTCTGACACTGTCTCTGGTTCAGGACTGTCCTGACTCTAGGAATGGGACTGTTCTTGTCTGTTCCTGGTGGTTCTTGATGTTCTAACTCCAGCCTCAGTCCACTCTTTGTGAAGCTCCTCCAGGTTCTTCAGCCATCTTTTCTCGGTAGTCTCCTCCAGACTGCGGTCATCCTTGTTGTTCATCCAACTTTTTCTATCACACTTTTCCGTCCAGTCGACTTTCCATGAATGAGCTTGGATCCAGACTCCATGAACATGTGGCTCTTTCAGCAGTCATGTTCCAAAGTTCACCCTCTGTGAGTGTCCTCTGGACCAGTGTGCAGTCTACTGTCTCCACCATGACTGTGGTAGTGTGATCTGAACCAGACTGGGACATTAGAGGTGTTTAAACAGCAGAAATACTGTTCGAACAAACACCAAATGAAAGATTCAACTTCAATGAGTCTAGTTTAGACATTATTTTCATTTTCTGAGATAACATTGAAAACCTGTTCAACTATTCCACAATATTCTATTTCTGATGCATCTGCTCATTATCAAACAGTGTCATGTACAGGAAGTTAAAGGCACTAGACCGATCAGCCATGACCTTCTGTGCACTGACAGGAGAACGGTTAATAATATTGATGATTGAATTTCAATGGTTCCTTTCAGTGGGTTGGATTTGTACACCTGATCAAAATTAAAGACCAGTTGAAAAATTGCATGAATGTACACTTTTCACTGTTGGATCTTCAGAGGGTTCTAAGTAGAGTATAAAAATGTTAAAAGAAGAAATGGGAGTGAGACAAAATCAAATGTAAGAAGTTTATTGAAAATAACAATTAAACTGAAATAGTCTGTTCATCAGCCCATCCACAGTTTCAGAGCCCAGCCTTTAACAGACCAAATCTGTGCATGAATGTGGATTCAGTGTCCTTTAGTGTCAGGTATTCCACTGTCAGGACCTCCTGATGGAAAAGGATCCAAAGCTTCGTCCAATCATAAAATTAACAAATTTTGTCTTCTTGTCTTCACTTTTCCCAAACAGAACAATCCTCAGATCAGATTCTGTGGAGAGAACATAATGAACAATAATCCAGATTTAGTTGTACAGCACAGTATGTTCTACTCAGACACAAACTCACTGCTATGTAATGTGACATTGAGCACATTATTGAAATTTTTATTTTATTAATTTTTTTTTTTTTTTTTTACTTATTGACAGATTTATTTGGTTTAGTAACATATCTCCTAAAAGGCTTTAAAAATTCTTGGGCCTTTTTTTTTCAGATTTAAAAAACTTTGCACCAGGAATACCCTGCACCACCTGTTTGATGTTAAAAATAACTGTTGAGATTTACTAAAATTAGGGCTGGATACCCATAGACACATTGGTTATCCATGGACACATTTACTTTTAATTCTAGGCTTATCTATTTCTGGGAGTTCCCATTTCAATGCACAAATTTTGAAGTAGTGTATACATGGGTCATGCAACATAAATTACTTAGGTTTGTAATTGTCAGTTCAATTCTAATTGTAATGTAATTGTAATCACCCACCCCCACCACCTCTTTTGACAATGAGGGCTGCCCTGCACCAATACTCCTGTTGCTCCCTGCCCCCCCCCAGAATCACTATCCGATCATCCCATCTATCCTAACTTCCCCCACCTGACCCATGACCATGTACTGACACTGAAATTGACGTGTCAAAGCCAAGTTGATCTCGAAAAGAAAGGTCAAGGTTGACGCCCAAAGAACTCATCCAGGAGCTTCCCAAGCAACAGCTAAATACTAAACATGATGGAAACTGGAAGATTTGGTGAAGAGTAATCATATTGACTCTGATGGACAGATGCAGATGGGTGCCGCAGGGTACATGAGGGACACTTAAAAAAGATTGAATTTTCTCTACTTGTTTTAGTTTATTGGAATAACTCAGGAAGGCATTACTGGAACAGACTGACTTCTAACAGTCCACTGTTTCCACCTGTGTTATCCTTAAGATAATTACTGGAAAGACATACTGACAAAATGTTACCACATCACCAGGAGGATCATCAGGTCAAACAGGCTTTACTACCACATAAAGGATATAAGACAGAAAACTCACATGAAACAAAAGAAATCTGGATATCAAATTTTCACATTTTCAGGTTGAGTAGCTGATACAGACAGCACGCCATGTTTCCTCTACATTACTGATTTAAAAAACAAAAACAGGCTGCCCACCTCATAAAACGAATGTATCTAATTATCAGGTTTGAGCAGAGTGATGTGAATAAGGAAGTCAAAACTCAGCGATATGGCAACCGACAAATGTCACTTCTCGGTGTGTCTATCTTTGCATCATACACTGTGCCATCTGTGACCTGTACTTTAGTCATTATTTTAGTTTAGGACAGGGCTCTGCAACCTTTATTATCAAAAGAGCCATTTTGGCCCCTCTCTCTTCCGCCAAAAAAAATAGTCTGGAGCCGCAAAAAATAACAGAGCTTATAAACTTTTAAAAGTTTGAATCTTTTTTACATTTTATCTGTTACAACCACTGAATACAACAAACAGAAGTGCAATGTGGAATGGATTCTGGAGTATGATTACTCTAAAAGTACACAGTAAAAGTATTTCATAGTATTTGTGCTAATAGTATGTGAAGTACTAATACCAAAAATACTAAATTCACGAGGTACTCATTGGAAAAAAAAATGTATTCCTCATTGAATTTAGTCTTAAAGCCTATTTCAGATGAAAAAACAAACATTTTTGGAGCTTGGAAGGGATTTTTGAGTATGATTACTTCAAAAGTACACAGTAAAAGTAGTTCATAGTATTTTTGCTAATAGTATTTGAAGTACTAATACCAATTGTAAAAAATTCATGAGGTACTTATTGGAAATCATAATTTTATTCACCATTGAATTTAGTCTTAAAGCCTATTTCAGACGAAAACAAACACTTTTGTAGCTTGGAATGGAATCTGTTGTAGGATTACCCCAAAAGTACACAGTACTTATACTCATTCAGTTGCTCTATGAAAAGTATCGCTATTTATGAAAAATATTCTCTTCAAAACTCAACACTGCCTCCGCAGTTCCCAGTTGTACTGCTCCATATTCTCCCGGAAAATGGACAGAATTATGTGAGTAATATCCAAAGGACGGACAGAACCCTCCGTCTGTATCCGTCTGCGTCTTTAACCCAGAGCAGAAATGAGCCCGTACTTTTGTTGTTGAAGGCACGTTTGCTCCATGCAGCTCACCTACCGTAATTGTCGAATAAGTAGCGCACAAGAAAAACGCTAGTGGCTGGTTTGACCATACACAGGAGAATCATGGCTGGCTTGACCGCAGTAAAGGGAGGAGCCACTACAAGGAGGAGGAAGAGACGCATGCGGCTCCGGAGCCGCAGGTTGAACACCACTGGTTTAGATAATATTCAGTATTACAAATATTTTAGATATATTAGAAATATTTTATGTTTAGAGACTGACATGCACACACATACACACAGACACACAGACACACATACAGACAGAGACACATACACACAGACACACATACAGAGACACATACACACAGACACACATACACACAGACACACATACAGACAGAGACACATACACACAGAGACACATACACACAGACACACATACACACAGACACACATACACACAGAGACACATACACACAGAGACACATACACACAGACACACATACACACAGACACACATACACACAGAGACACATACAGACAGACACACATACACACAGAGACACATACACACAGACACACATATACACAGACACACATACACACAGACACACATACACACAGAGACACATACACACAGACACACATACACACAGACACACATATACACAGACACACATACACACAGACACACATACACACAGACACACATATACACAGACACACATACACACAGACACACATACACACAGAGACACATACAGACAGAGACACAGACACACATACACACAGACACACATACACACAGACACACATACACACAGACACACATACACACAGACACACATACAGACAGAGACACATACACACAGACACACATACACACAGAGACACATACACACAGACACACATACACACAGACACACATATACACAGACACACATACACACAGACACACAGACACACATACACACAGAGACACATACAGACAGACACACATACAGAGACACATACAGACAGAGACACATACACACAGACACACATACACACAGACACACATACACACAGACACACATACACACAGACACACATACACACAGACACACAGACACACATACACACATACACACAGACACACATATACACATACACACAGACACACAGACACACATACACACAGACACACAGACACACATACACACAGACACACATACACACAGACACACATACACACAGACACACATACACACAGACACACAGACACACATACACACAGACACACATACACACAGACACACATATACACATACACACAGACACACAGACACACATACACACAGACACACATACACACAGACACACATACACACAGACACACATACAGAGACACATACAGACAGAGACACATACACACAGACACACATACACACAGACACACATACACACAGACACACATACACACAGACACACAGACACACATACACACAGACACACATACACACAGACACACAGACACACATACACACAGACACACAGACACACATACACACAGACACACATACACACATACACACAGACACACATACACACAGACACACATACACACATACACACAGACACACATACACACAGACACACATACACACAGACACACATACACACATACACACAGACACACATACAGACAGAGACACATACACACAGACACACATACACACAGACACACATACAGACAGAGACACATACACACAGACACACATGCACACACAGACACACATGCACACACAGAGACACACATACACACAGAGACACACATGCACACACAGAGACACACATGCACACACACACACACACACACACACACACACACACACAGACACACATGCACACACAGACACACATGCACACACAGACACACATGCACACACACACACACACACACACACATGCACACACACACACAGACACACATGCACACACAGACACACATGCACACACAGAGACAGACAGACAGTGAGTTGCTTTCTAACACATTGGAGTAAACATTAATATTAACACCAAGTTTAATGACTATTATTGTTTGTGAGCTCCTTTTTGAACTCCACACATACTTGTGCTCGTGCTCGCACTCCCTCACGCACACACACACACACACACACACACACACACACACACACACACACACACACACACACACAATACACAGAAAGGAAAGCATGCCTCCACAGGTTCTTTCTTCTTCTCTTCTGTTGCCTTATACAGTATATCTGCGCTAACCTTGATCCTTTCAGCTCCTGCTCTTGTTCTGGATCCAACAGCCTCTGTCATTGGACTTGTCTCGTCTGTCCTCTTCCAGTTTCAGCTGTTCTCTTTGCATGTTTTGCAGTTGAGAAGAGTCTGTGGAGCGGCCACTTTCATTTGTGTTCCACCACAGAACAGTTTACCTCCACTTTTGTGTAACACATCTAGAAACTGACTTGCATGAACTTTAGCAGTGATATTTGTCGGTAAATGAGGGCGTTATGCGTCGTACATGTCTTCATCTTCTCAATTGTCAACAAGGAAGTGAATGTGCTGACATATATGTCACGTAGACAGGGCTGGGTGAAAGGGGGCTATGGTGATTGGCCAAATTTGCGGAAAATTCACAGTGACTGGACGAAATTGCAGTGCCTCGCAGAATTCGCGGTGATTGGTTGAATTTGTGTTAATAGTTGTGATCACAACATCATGAATTCCTGGAGGGACTGATAAATGATCAGTTGCCTTTTTCAGTAAAAACATATAAAAATTCTGTTCTTTTTTTGTTTTTGTCTGTTATTCCTAAAACACACAGTAAAGCAAAACCTGATCTGTCCAGATCTTTAAAGTAGTAGTCCTGAAAAAAACAACAAGTACATGCAGCAGTGTTTATAACACGTCTACAAATACAGTAGTAAAATTATTCCAAACATCCTGCTTCACAGAAATAATTTCTCCAGGGTTATAGGCACTTTGCACAGAATACTTTGCATGTGATCAAGTATCTGGAGGTGGAGCTAAGTGTCTTCTTTTATGGAAATCAAAATATGGTGCACTTTTAATTTAGATTTTCTTTTTATTTCATTTATCTTTAGATGTTGAGATGTTTTAAGTTTCAATTTCAGCTCAGTGAAGCACTTAAAGCACCAACACTTTTTCACTAAGTTACCTTTCTTATATAATTATGCTTCAAATAAAGAACTTTATATTGACTAGATTGTTAGTTAGTCATTTATAAGCCAATATTGCCTATATGTACAGTGATTTAAAAAAAAAAAAAAAGTGAACCTGTAAAACTGTGGTGTTAAATGTGACAGAATGTGTGGAAAATTTGGGTGCACCTAACTTTTGTGCTAGTGCACCTAAGAAAAAATTAGGTAGGCGCAGCAGTGCAACCAGTAGAAAAAGTTAGTCTAGAGCCCTGTTCCATGACTCCACCTCTGACCCTAGGTACAGTCCTGTGGACTGTCTCCCATCTGATCCTGACCTTTGCACCTGTCACCCTTCATTTTCTTCAGTTCTCTCCCTTCAGGTTTTTATGTTTGATTCTTGTGTTTTGCTTTCTGTTAATAGATGTGAGTCATTTCATTCACTCTGCATTACAATAGTAATCTAGTTTAGATGTAATGCATGAATTAATTTTTCTTCATTGTTCTGTGTTAAAAGATACCTGATTTTAGCAAAATTTCACAGATGAAAAAAAGGCAATTCTAGAAATCTGTTTTACATACACTACAAACAAAAAGTTAAGGAGATTTCTTTTTTTTTGGTCAATTTTTTGTGACTATTGCCATTTGTAAATAAAACTGTCTGGTCATTAAAAAAATGTATTTCAATTCAATTCACACACAAAAAAGTAAAAAGCGCTCTGCAAGAATCCCAACTGAAAAAATAGCCCAAAAATTAAAAATATCCTTAACTTTTTGTTTGTAGTGTATGAGTTGAATGATAAATCCTGATCAAAAATAAGGCCTAGATTCCTCACAGTCTACATAATAAATACAGCCTTTGATGTGGGTCAGAACACTATTATCATGACTCTTCCAGCTGAAGGTATCTTCTAAGTTTACACTAAGATAGTCCATGTTAAATATATCCACCGTGATGAAGTTGTCAGAATGAAAGAGGATCTATCTTTTTGTCCATTCATGCCCCCACAAAAGAGCAGCAATGACAACAGGGTAGATTTCATCTACCACAATTAGTTTTTGAATCCCAATCTCAGTTCCTACCCTTTTTCACTTTTGCATAACATTTCACAGGATTGTATTACACAAGAAGTGAGCGGATCTCTGAAAACCTAATTAAGTTGGAGTTCAACAGAACTTCCCACAAAATGTGAAAGATTTTTCCTAATCTCAGAAGTCAGAACTGCTGTCAGAATGTCTAAAAATGGAAGTTGCGTCTTCTTCTCTTGGCGACTTTCATGACAACAGCTCTGATAGTGAAGTGACTACACCATTTGTCAGCCAGTCACCATCTTTGGACTCAAAGGGGCTTGTAGACCAGGTCCAGAGGATGTTAGCTGTTTCTAGGCTACAGCTACATCCCATGTCATTAATGTCATGTCCCTCACAGTAAGGGTTCCAGAAAGTTCCAAACCATTTAAGAGATAAAATGTTCTGTCCACTGTAGACAGTTTGTTTGACATTTTACTTCTGATCACTATCGAAGGGGGAGTGATTCTCAGATCTTCCATCTGAACATGAAGAATGGAATGCAACCCGACCCCTGACTCACGACAAAAAGAAGTCAGTGTGTATGACGCATTGCGAAACACCCGCTCCCCGGACTTGTGATTGGTCCGGTATAAACTAGATTGTGCATAAATCACAGTGACTGAACCAGTTCCAGCCTGTTTTCTCAGTACTGAATACACTGAGAAAACCAGATGGATGGACAGACTATCATCTGACAGGCCTGCAACAAAGTAACATGAAAACAGCAGAATTAAATAAATGTAGGTTATTCCTGCTCTTACCAGCATTTTGGACAGTATCCATGACACCTTTTTGGTTCAGTTTTTGGCTGCAATGATCATCTGCAAAGGATGTTTCCTCAAATTCTTCGTAGCTCAGATGTTCTCCGTTGTTCTCTTTCATTATTTGACCCAGTCGTGTTAACAGTTCATCATGTTCAAGGTTTTTTATCTGTAGATGTCTGTATCTGCATCTACTGATCATGTCTTCTACAGCTGAACGTTGTCTCTTTGTTTCTGTGCGTCCTGGACTCTTTTTTCTTGGTGAAGTCAGAACCAGTGTTTGATTAAATGACTGATCAGTGAAGTTTTTAAGGACTGATTGTATTCTCTGTTTGTGTTCTTCAGTGAAGTCTTCACACTGTAGAACCAGCAGGAACACATGAGGTCCAGGATGTGAAACATCTGAACAGTCTTTTATGAACTTCATCAGCTTATGGTGTGAGATGTCAGACAGTAGATGATCCGAGGTGTTGATGACGGCGACTTTTTTATCTTTTATTGTTCTACTGATTCTCATACAGGAGGTGGGTTTGTCATGGAATTCATCCTGTCCCAGGATGAAGTTTCCTACTAAATTCCTCTTAGACCAGTTGTTCCCCAGAAGAACAACCCTCAGCTCAGACACTGAAATGACAAATAATGTAAATGCTGAATGATTAGTAGATGTTAAAGGACTGTGTTAGAGTTGATTCACAGCCTTGTCTGATGACTTGAACTGTTTGCTGACTCAGTGTCATGGACTGATGAGTGTAGATACTGAGTCCTGTTGGTCAGACTAATGTGTCTCATCAACCACATACATTCACATCCTGCCTTTATATTCACCTCTGTTCATGTTCTGTTCTGGTTTATAATCAGTAACAAAGCTGCACAACATCAATAATCATTCAACTTATAAAAGTCTTTAAACATGTCTGTTGGGACTGTGAGCCTGGAAATTTAAGTCTTAAAGTATTAACTTACTTTTAGGTGGTAGCCATTCATAGCTCCTTCTGGGCTTCAGAGGTTGAACATCTGTACAGACACACACACACACAGTGGTTTACTCAGGTATTTCTGTCTTTGTGTTTCTGACAGGACAGTATGTCTGCAGATGTCCACTGTGGAGACACTTCCTGTGGACGATGAAGATCAGATGCTTCCATTGGATCATTACTGCACAGATGAATAGGTTTCAGTTTCTACAGGTTCTTGAACTGATGTGAGTACCTTCTCATTTATCACACAACCATGTCAGAAGAACTGATGTAAATATGTTTCAGAAGAGTCCCATTATTGACCTGAATCCAATAAAACAACTGAGGAGAAGAAACGACTCAAACTGGGTTCAAACCGTCCAACACATTCAAACCTGAAGGACAACGGTGAACCATCATCTACCAGAAGATCAGATAAAGGTTTGGTCCAATCAGATCCTAAATGATGGGACATTGTATAAAAAAATAATTAAAAATGAATCAGTAAAATAACTGAAATGAAATGAGTCTATTTACCACAGATGTTGAAGTCATGTTTGTGTTCTATTCATTTTATTCATCTGCCTTTGAATGAATCTGTTCAGTTGTAGTTTCCTTTTTGGTCCAGTAGGTGGAGTGTGAGGTCAGATGTAGAGTTCAGTAGGAGTCACAGTTGGTGGATTGAAGGTAAATGATATTAAAGACATTTAATTATAAAATATATTGAATAATAGTTTAATTTTATTATTAAATTAAATGTAGAACTGAACTAAACTCTTTCCTCCTTTTCCCTCAGTGTCATTATCTTAAACATTATCTTCTGGATCTTAAATGTTTCCTTCTTCCATTCAAGTATTTCAGTATTTATGGGATGGTGGTTTCAGGTTTACACATCACACCTGTTCCAGTGTTTGGATTGGCTCCAAACACAAACTACTCAGACCCATGTTGTGATTCATTCATATGTGGTTCGTGTTACAAACCAGTGTTTCCCAACCAGAGTGCCACGGCACAAAAGTGTTCATTGAAAAAATCATCAGGTCTGCTGTGGAAGACTATCCACTTTTACCTGATTGGTTCTGTAAGCGAGTGGTGTGATATGTACGACTGTACACGCCAATGGTCCAGTCTACGACAACAGTCTCTTGTTTACCTTTGGAAAAGGTAAAAGTGAATGTGAACTGGCCCTGGGGTGGTGCGTTCTGTTGATAAAGACCCCCTCCCTAGTGATGTGTGGATCAGCGGTTTACCCGCAGGACCCACAGATTGGGTGGGTGGGTGTATGCCTCTATTATACTACAATAGACCTCAAACTGTCAGCTGGGGGGGGGGGTCTTTCTGAGGGGTTGCTGACACACCCCTGTCAGCTTTCTTGTTCCAAACGTCCCACGACAATGTCGCCCCCACACCCCCCTCGTGTCCCTCCAGGAGGGTGTCCGGTGAGTTCAGTAAATTATGTACCATGGCTCAAAAAGGTTGGGAAACACTGTCATGGTCCTGTAATGAAGGTCAGCCCTTCACCAGGGTGGTCACGTGAGATCACGTCCATGATCTCGCATTGTTCCCTTTTGATTTCCTGTTCAGCTGATGTGAAGCACACATAGCATGTGACTGAGCAATTCACCTGAGTATAACTCCTTTATCAGTTCCTTTTTTGCCTTATACCGCCGATGTTCTATGCACCAAGTTAATAAAAAAAAGTAAGTGCATGTTGTGTGGTCGTAACATACGGTCAATGCAGGTCTAATTTCTGTGTGTGGTTCCGTTTGCCTCACTAGCTTATTACCTTAGGGCCGCAGCCCGGTCGTGGTCATTAATCTGTGTAGTTGGGAGCTTGTTAATGAGCATCAACATATTACAGAGCCATGTAGTGTTGTAATGCTTGTGTTTCATTGTTGTGTTGGTGCGGGGATGGATGGGTACAAGGTTGTAGGTTGTGTGTGCATGTGGTCATGTTAGTTTATTTAGCACCACTAGATGACGCCCTTGTATTACCTATCTTAGGTGAGTTATGGGTTTAGTTTATTTGCTGCATGCATTCAATGAAACTCAGGTTTCTTTATGTATTTGAGTCTTTATTTTATTTATGATGGTTGAGAACTGTAATGGTTTGAATTTAATGCCTGTTATTGGTTTGTTGTTTCAGACTAAGTAAATATAAATATATGAACCTACATCTGTAAAAGATCATCAAGTAAAGGCTGCTGAGACAAATATCAGAGTCTAGTCTCTTCCTCACCTGTGTTCTGACTGACGCACCCCTAAACAAACTAGCCCTAATTATCACCTCCTTAACAGGACCTTTAGTGAATATTAGCTCATTCCTAAATTCAACAGTTGTCTTTTAGTTCACAGTGAACAGCTGTTTAGTTTAGTTTCTGTTGGTTCACTGTTGGATGTGGTTTCCTTTTTGTTCTTTACATTCAGTGGGTTTAGTTCTAGTGTTTGGTTTGTTGTTTCATCTGTAGTTTTTCTTTGTTTTTTGTGAATAAACTAGTTTTGTGGGTTTTCTTTGGCAGTGGTCACAGAGGGGAGTCACTTTTCTGTTCCCTTCAGGTTCCCTTAGACCAGGCCCAACACAGCTTTTATACATGAACTGTGCCAGTGCTACTGTGAACTATAATTCTGGACTATTTAATGTCATAGTTTGGACTAGTTTATTTAGTTGTTAGTTGAGTTGGTCCTTTGTCAGGTCTTTGTGTCCACAGCTGAGGACTGGAAACAGATGACGTTTCCACCAGTGAAAAGGGATCAAGTGTCTGGAAACTGGACGTTGACTCATGGAAGGGACTCCAGAACACGTCCACACTGTTGTGTGATACGATCTGGTCTATGGTCTGAAATCAGCTGCATGTCAGTTTGGATCTGCTGAGGTGTCATGTTCAGGCCTGTTCAACTGAAATATGGACCAGAACTAGGACTGACTTGGACCAATACATCAGGATGTGTTTCTGTTTCATTCAATGGCCTTTACAGAAGTTTGGAAATCCAACTGTTGACTGGATCCTGATGTCTACAGATGGATTCTACCAACGTACATATTATTAAACACATTCACCTGTGTTCACATCATGTACTTCTGTCCTAAACTTGTCATCGTATCTTGGGTCTAATCCCTGTTGGACTCACCAGATGCTGTGGCCATGATCCAACTCTTCCAGATTGGACAGATTCAGCTGCTGCAGCGTCTGATGGAACCAACACAAAAGCACAGGACTAATATTAAAGCAGAAGCAGGAACAGTTGAACATGAACTGTCTGGATCATTCATTACTGTTCATAAACTGTTAGAGCCGCCCTGAGGGGCAGTTCATCCACTTTCCTACTGTTTATTACTGTCATTATGGCCAATATTCTTGGGGGCGGGGCCATGTGTTGAAGACAGCTGACTGTTTTTTTTTGTTCTCACCCTTTTTAACTGGTGACTGTGGGTCAGTCTGTCCTGAAATTGGACTGTTTAACCTCAGGTCTAGATGGAATCATGACTTTAAAAAGTTAATCTTCATTTATGTGAACACTCATGTAGCTGCTGTAAACGAGGAATTAACCCTTTGCTTCCAGATGGACGCTGTTCCTGAACCTGAGGCTGTGATTGGTCACCACCACTGACCAATCAGAATCAACAGGGTTAAAGCTGTAAATAATGTTGTAATATTTTATAGGTGTTACACCTTCTTTATACTGAACTTTAGGCCCATTATCTGTAGATTCATAGACTGACAGAGGCATCGATATCATTAACCTCAAACACACCCATATTTGATAAACATTATTTATGACATTGTACTTTCCTTCTGTTTTTCCAACCATACCATCTGATACCAATTCTTACACAAAACAAAATAAAAACAGTCCCAGGGGTTTCTGATATCACTCAGAAATATGAGCATCTTCCATTTTGTGGCTGTGCAGAAAGTGATGTCTGATCACTTCCAGTTTCAGTTACATATTTTATTTAATGACAGTTTTTGTCACAGATTCTGATTAGCAGACTAAAAAAAACACAACCAACTGGAAAATTCAGTCCTTTTCCAACAACCTGAACAGTAGAAGTCGAGGTCTGTCTTTAAAAATGAGGTTAGTTCAGTCAAATAAAAGACGACCCTGATAACAGTGAAAGTCATTATTTTACAAAGCAGAGCTGGAGAAGTCTTTAGATCTGGTTGGTCTAGTTCAGTTGGACTCAGACTATTTGGGTTAGGGTCTGTCTGTGGTCTGGTTGGTCTAGTTCAGTTTTGTTCTCAGACTGTTTGGGATGTCGTCTCTTCAGACTGAACAGGTCCACAGTGTTGCCATCCCGTGTGTGAACCGTGTCTGTGAAAATTTTACTAATTACTGTTGTTTGTGCTTCGTCGTTCGGGGAAAAACCAAACCAAGTCCATACGATGGAAGTGCAGTTCATTTTAGGCAGAGACAGACAGACAATTTTTTAAAATAAATTTGGTGATAATTAATCGCAGTTTTCGGACATTAAGCTACATTAATCTTTTTTACATTAAGTGTTTGAGGCTGTCCCAGTGGTATCAGTCACTGTTTCAAAGGGTGAGTCTGTGAATTAAATATTATAACGTCCATAAAACAACAGCAGTATCACTGATAACACAACAAGGTTCATTCAGACCTTAGATTTATGAAATTATTACCACAACATTACCACAGACAAACAGCATTTGGACTGAATTTACTCTGATTACACTCAGACTGAACAAACCTTCACTACTGCTATTATACAGCTGGTTTTACTTGTGACCAGTGAATCAGTTAAATGGGATTTTGAAAGTTTTGTGAATGTTCACTTTATAAAAATCAAGTTGGATCCAAATTTATCTCGACATTCACCTGTTGCACCAGTTCAAAGTTCAGTATAAAGGTAATTAAATATTATAACACCCATAAAACAACAGCAGTATCACTAATAACACAACAAGGTTCATCCAGGCCTTAGATTTATGAAATTATTACCATTTAGAACCTACATATAAGACACAACTGAACTGTAAATGAAAAACATATAAAGTGTATTTTCTAGTTTAACACAGAATGTGAGCAGTAGATCTACACCAGGTTATATTCCCTGTTTTGTTGAAATACTGAGTTTTATTTTCAACAACACATTATATTATTTAACAGTAGGGGTGTGCGATATGACGATATTAAATCATGAAGGATTAGAACGTACTGATGATCTGACAAAACAGAGAGATGGTGGAACAGTCTATAATCTGATGTAGTCAGAGCCACAGAGGATTCAACGGCTCTGGATGGACTAAAATGAGACGCATCATGTCGGTTCACATCCACGTCACGTGGATTTCACGTTGTGTAGTGGGAGTCATGTATGGCAGGCCAAGTCTGTCACAGTTCACCACTCCCAGAACATGTTCGGTGTATTTACAAAACTTTCAAAATCCCATTTAACTGTAAAACCAGCTGTATAATAGCTGTAGTGAAGGTTTGTTCAGTCTGAGTGTAATCAGAGTAAATTCAGTCCAAATACTGTTTGTCTGTAGTTTCACACATAGTCTGTGTCTAAATGTCAAATCTGTGAATTAATGATGGAATGGGTTTGAGACCAAAGGAAAACAGTCTGTTCAGTAGAATACATGGACTTTACAGCTTCTGTTTACTGGAACATTTACAAATGGACCCAAACCAGTATATATGTGGAATAAACACTATTATAGACAAACCAGTATATATGTGGAATAAACACTATTATAGACAAACCAGTATATATGTGGAATAAACTCTATTATAGACAAACCAGTATATATGTGGAATAAACACTATTATAGACAAACCAGTATATATACGGAATAAACACTATTATAGACAAACCAGTATATATGTGGAATAAACTCTATTATAGACAAACCAGTATATATGTGGAATAAACACTATTATAGACAAACCAGTATATATGTGGAATAAACACTATTATAGACAAACCAGTATATATGTGGAATAAACTCTATTATAGACAAACCAGTATATATGTGGAATAAACACTATTATAGACAAACCAGTATATATGTGGAATAAACACTATTATAGACAAACCAGTATATATGTGGAATAAACTCTATTATAGACAAACCAGTATATATGTGGAATAAACTCTATTATAGACAAACCAGTATATATGTGGAATAAACACTATTATAGACAAACCAGTATATATGTGGAATAAACACTATTATAGACAAACCAGTATATATGTGGAATAAACTCTATTATAGACAAACCAGTATATATGTGGAATAAACACTATTATAGACAAACCAGTATATATGTGGAATAAACTCTATTATAGACAAACCAGTATATATGTGGAATAAACTCTATTATAGACAAACCAGTATATATGTGGAATAAACACTATTATAGACAAACCAGTATATATGTGGAATAAACACTATTATAGACAAACCAGTATATATGTGGAATAAACTCTATTATAGACAAACCAGTATATATGTGGAATAAACACTATTATAGACAAACCAGTATATATGTGGAATAAACTCTATTATAGACAAACCAGTATATATGTGGAATAAACTCTATTATAGACAAACCAGTATATATGTGGAATAAACACTATTATAGACAAACCAGTATATATGTGGAATAAACACTATTATAGACAAACCAGTATATATGTGGAATAAACACTATTATAGACAAACCAGTATATATGTGGAATAAACACTATTATAGACAAACCAGTATATATGTGGAATAAACTCTATTATAGACAAACCAGTATATATGTGGAATAAACTCTATTATAGACAAACCAGTATATATGTGGAATAAACACTATTATAGACAAACCAGTATATATGTGGAATAAACACTATTATAGACAAACCAGTATATATGTGGAATAAACTCTATTATAGACAAACCAGTATATATGTGGAATAAACACTATTATAGACAAACCAGTATATATGTGGAATAAACTCTATTATAGACAAACCAGTATATATGTGGAATAAACTCTATTATAGACAAACCAGTATATATGTGGAATAAACTCTATTATAGACAAACCAGTATATATGTGGAATAAACTCTATTATAGACAAACCAGTATATATGTGGAATAAACTCTATTATAAACATGAAAAACAGCAGATCATCTGTGGTCATTTGGTTTAAATTCATCTGATTAAAGTTTGTAGGACTGAACACATTTAATTTGAGGAAGATCATTTGTAATGACAGTTCAGTTTTACCTGAGTCGACTGTCGACGGTCAGTCTGTCATGGTGCAGTTCTGGTTCTGTTGGTGGGTTTCCGTCCAGGTGGTCACTGGTCTGGAGGTCAATGGTCTGGAGGTCAACACATAAAAACACCATCAGCCTCAGTGGGTCCACTTTACACAGATGTGCTTTTATTGGATTTAACACTCACCTGGTGTCGGTGTGCTCCATGGACACCAGTGGGTTATTAATGTTCAGATAGAATCAGCTCAGCTGGCACCGCTTTACCTGCCCAGTGGGCGGGGCCTTGAGTGGGCGGAGCATTGAATGGGTGGTGCATCTGTATGTTCTAAACCAGAATCCCAGTCCACAGGTTCAGTAAACCTAGTCAAAGATCATTAGTGATAAATGATCCTGAAAACCATCTGTAGGTAAAGGAACCAAATAAAACACTAAATACAGACACAACTGGAACTTATAAAGATTGAAACAAACACAAAAACCTAAACCATCTTCTGATCTAAACTGTTTAATACCTGTTGATCCACTAATCCTATCAGTACATGGAAATAATTGGTGTCAAATACAGTTCTTCATCTTTTCATGGTCATCAGATATGACCATATTTGCACTGTAAACCCTAATGAGTTCACAGAACTCAAAAATTATTGTGTAACTAATTACACAAAAATATTTTAGTGATGTTATTAAATATTTTAAGTTTATATTAACTTAAAAAAACTAGATCGCCCACAGCTTATAGTTTGAGAGAAATGCACTCAAATTTTTTAGTGTTCTACAACTCATAGTCTGTGGGAATACACTTAAATGTTTTAATAGTATACAACTTATAGTTTGAGAGAACTACTCATATTTTTCAATATTACACAGCTGGTAATCTGTAAGAAATACACTACAAATTCTCAGTAATTCTAAACTGAAATAAAGATACCAACCCACAGCAACAAATAATAATCAGCTAATAATGTTAGAAAACATGAAAATAATACAGTTATGAAAGTGACACACTGTTACAATTCAATGTTTTTATTCAACACAATGTGTACAAGTGCTTAGTTAAAACAGTGTTTTTTATAAATGAAAAAAGGAAATGACTCAAGCATCCCATAATAACAAATAATCAGCTAGCATGTTCAGAATTAAAAAACATGAAACCGACGCTACTGTTCAACAATTTTTTTTTTCTACTAAACACAATGTGCCTTTTCAAAGGCATGGACCAAAGGTGCTTAGTCAAAACAAATTGCTTTTCAAAAAAAAAAAAAAAAAAGAAAAAGAAAAAGAAAAACAACAGGAAATGACTCCAGCAAAACATGACACGTTTTAAAAGTGCAGTTAGTAAAACTTTTTTTTTTTTTTTTTTTTAAATCAAAGTGATAAATAGCTCCATATTCTGATAGTGGTCATTGCTACAGAGGGTTGAATCAGTATTTTGGGTCTCCATCTTTTATTTTCCAAAACAGAATTAGAATTTTTTTTTTTAATTTTGAGCAGATAGTGTCTTTGTAGGATACTGATTGGATACATCTTCTTGTCTAGATGTCTGCATCCAATCACAAAATGAGTACTCTAAAAAGAAACTCCTATAAGCTGAAATTTAAAACATTCAAATTCCATTTTGACTTTAATTTATATAAACTTATATTTTTAACTTTTATTGAATTTTATCATGTATCCGTTGAGGTTTATTTATTTATTACCTCCGCCAAGGAGGTTATGTTTTTGCCAGGGTTTGTTTGTTTGTCTGTCTGTCTGTCTGTTTGTCTGTCTGTTAGTGTGCAACATAACTCAAAAAGTTATGGACAGATTTGGATGAAATTTTCAGGGTTTGTTGGAAATGGGATAAGGAAGAAATGATTAAATTTTGGTGGTGATCGGGGGTGGGGGGGCCCACGGGGGGGGGCCACTGATCAGCCTTGGCGGAGGTCTGCGCTCTCCAAGTGCTTCTAGTTTAAAAACGATTTCGGCACATATTGTACCTTGAAGGCTGCAAGTCACTGTTTTTACATGTAACATTAAAATATTGTACTGGCTTCTACTGTGCTGAACTTTAACTGGCAACAGAGCATGGCAACATATAATGCATTACGAGCATCAAGGTAGGGATAAGACAACGTAACATTAAACATGTATAGTGCATCAAATAAACAATCACTTTTCAGAAGTTATTCAGTGCATAAAAATGATTAGTGCAGCATGTTACTTCTGAGGTAGGAGAGCCAAACAGTGCAACATCTTAAATCTGAGGTTGGAAAGGTGAACAGTGCAACATCTTAAATCAGAGGTAGGAGAGGCAATTTTTAATAAGGGGGAGAAAAGGAAGATACAAAAATAACTCTCACCACTCACCTCAACAATTAGTCTAAAGCATGGGTGTCAAACATATGCCCGCGGGCGAAAACCGGCCCACCAAAGGGTCTAATGCAGGATGAATTTATGAAATCCAAAAATTACACTGAAGATATTAACAATTGATGTCATAAATTATTTTAGTTCAGGGGTCTAATTACAGACCAATATGATCTCAGGTTGCTGTCATGCTATCATAATAACCTACAAATAATTCCAACACCAAATGTTTCTCATTGTTTTAATGTAAAAAAGTAAAATGACATAAAATATGTTTACATTTGCTAACTAACCTTTCATACAAAATGTGAATAACCTGAACAACCATGAAAATGAACTGTTACAAGAGAATTAAGTGCAATTTTAATTACATTCTGCCTGTTAATAATAATAATAATCATAATAATTAATAATAATAATATAATGTAAATAAAAAAAATCTGAGGTATAATACTTTTAAAATTACACTTATTGTTCCTAAGAAATTTCAGGTTATTCATGGTTGTTAATGTTATTCACATTTTTAAAGGATAGTTTGTTGATGTAAGCATTTTCATCATGTAATTACATTTTTTTTTTTTTACTGTTAATATTTTACTGGTCTGGTCCATTTGAGATCATATTGTGCTGAATATGGCCCCTGAACTAAAATGAGTTTGACAACCCTGGTCTAAAGTATTTTACTCTGTGTATCCGAGTATCAACAGAGAGAAACCAAGTAAGTCAGACATCACTGGTGCAACATGGGTCAGCCCTGATTCACTCATTGAACAAGTCATTCTACAGAGTCAGTAGACGCCCTTTTAGTGGTTTGTTGTCCTCAAGACACATCACAACTTTTTGGACAAATGTGAATGTCAGCTCAAGATTTTTTGGATACTGTAGATCTAGTGCATAGACATACCTGAAGAGCAGGAGAAATGAGTCAGCCAGATTCGTGGGACCACTCACAAGTATTTCATCCTCCATGACAACAGAGATGCTGTCAGGGTTGAAGAGGGTCGCACCAGGAGAGTCATCCAAGACAATGGTCAGGAGAGCCACCGGAGTGTCTGTGAGGTCTGGACCATTTGCTGACTGCAAAATACAAACAATAAAAAAATGAGTACAGGCCCTTAAGAATAAAAATCAAGATAATGATGTCTAATAGCTACATTTTTTTTTTGTTATTGATGAATTTACATACAAAAGCCAATATAAACAGGTAATAGAGCAAAAAATTTGCTCAGTCCTCCCCAGGGGAAAAAAAACCTTGACTCAGAGTGACAGCAGCAGAGTGGAAATTTGCTCATTGCTTGTCATCAGAAATCCCAACTCAAGCAACATTTCGCTGGTTCAAGTCTCTTTCTGCTTAATGCTGATTTGCTGCCGTAACCCCAGAAGTTGTTTGCTCATCCCCAGATGTTACTGGTGTGAGTGGGAGCTGGAGGACTTTGAAAGCACACACTGCCATTGACAAGCAATTGTAACTGAGCAACAACAAATGGACGAAGCAGCAGCAGAAAAAATTAATTGTCAAGTGTGAACACACTCTTGAACACATCCAGTGTACTTACATTACAGGTCTTGAAGAAGTTGGAGGCATCTTCCCGCAGGTACACAGGAAGCACACGAAGGATGAGGGCCCGCCTCATATTTACATCATGTTGTTCCTAAATAGACAAACAATAGCCATTGCAGTAGTAATTACACAAATGCAACACAAAAACTCTCTTAAATCAAGATGTTAAATAGTCCTGAATTCTCACAAAGAATGCAAGATCAGATTCAATGAAATTGTAAATCTATTTTATAATAATAGTCATGAAAAATGTTAAGACTTTCAAACTGAAGCTGATAAAGTGTCTTTTCAGGGTACTTCTCTATGATAGGATACATCTTATCAAGATGTCTACCTCTCATGAGGTGACAATTTTGTGTTTATGGCAAAGTCACTTAAACTCAGGTCACAGTCCAAAGACATGACTCTGTACTGCATGTGAGGCAATTCACACTCTAGCTTACTTACACGGTACGTTTCCACGGCAACACGAGGATCTAATTCCGCAAAGATTTCTCCTTTGCGTTATAAAATCATTCTGCGTTTAGACGAAGCCGCTATGATAACGATCTGCGTTAACATGAGTCCGCGAGGACGGCTGAATACGCTGTAGTGGCCATGCCAGACCAGTAGCTGGCGATGTCCAAAACCGCCTGGTCTGGTCCAAAACCGTCTCCTAACTGTCCTCCTTCGATGGTACGTTAGGGATTGACTCAGGCATTGGCGAATATAAGAAATGTGTCTCCGCTGGTAAGAGTGTAGACGCAGTAAGTCTAACTTTTGGTGGAGAAGCGACAGCAAACTGAGCAGTTAGCAGCACGTATGTTGTTCTGAAACCGGCCATTGTTGTTGTGGTTGTTCCTTCTTTTTCTGCAGCTTTATTGTGTCATAGAGGCTGGAAAACCAGCTTGGAGGTGCATTACCGCCACCAACTGGCCTGGAGTGGGTTAACTGGCGGTTCTTGGCTGCGTGCGCATGCGGTGACGTCATATTTTACCCCGGAACGCTCCGATTCACGTTAACACGGAGCTGGAATGCGGAGCGTATCGATAACATTCCACCCTGGACCCTGGTATCAAAAGTTTCCGGATTCAGGCACTGTTTCCATGGTAACAGAAGGCTAATCCGCCATGAAATCTTCCCGGAGTCGACTGAATCCTACGCCGTGTAAACGGCCCCTCAGTTGTCCACAAAAGATCCATTTAAAGGTCCCGTATTATGCTATTTTTCAGTCACGTCATATAGGTCTCAGAAGCCCAAAAACATAGTATTTAAGTTTGTTCGCGCCAAAATCATCCTTTGTTCGGAGTTTCAGCGGTGGAAACAGTCCCTCTCACCAGCCCTCCTCAGAACAGGCTGTTTCTGGGCCTGCTTCCGGGTATGCAAATGAACGCATCTGTCCACGCCCAACACGGGACTTATCTGTTCTGAATACACCAGTCACCTGTCTGAAATGGCCCTCTCTTGTCTACAATACACATGTCTCAGACAGAACGTCTTTCCAAACACTGGCTTTCTTTGCCTTGAGGCGTGATTGAGCCCCGACGGAAAACGGCGGTGTTGTGTCGGGTTCGTGGACCTGACACGGAAAGACGCCTGCCGCCACTAATGCAGGCAGCTGCTAACAAGCCTGATGCTAACTGTACTGATGCTAACCACAAAAGGCCTGTGTTCACAGTAGTTCTGTTCAATGTCTCTGGATATTATCAGCTCTTGCATGTTAACGGGGACGCAAACGTTAGCAGCAGTAACCGAGCTATGTTAGCTGCCATGCTAACGTTAGACGTACACATCAACACCCACCAGCTTCTCCGTAATGTAGGGTTATGCAGTAAAGATACAAACAAATGATCAGAACTTCCATCTCCCACACTTGGACTTGGGTCACGAAGCGTTGGTACTGCGTCCTTCTTGGTTCGGAGTCTTTGTGCTAAGCCGCAGCTGTATGGGCCCATGTTAAAAAACACTCGTCCGTGAAATGCCGGGCACACACATACAGGTGTTTGGGAATGTTGTTTGGTCCATGAGCATCACAGACAGAATCCAGACACTTTTTACGGGGAGGCTCGGAAGTGGGGAGCAAAAATAAACTATGGTGTTGGTGTGTGCAGCCAACAACACCACAACCTGCGTGTCTCGCCTTCGCCATGTTTGTTGTCCCAGAGCTACTTTGCGAGGGCGGGGCTTATGTTTTCATGCAGGGTGGGGCCACAGTCAGGGGGAGGAGTTAAATCTGCTTATTTCGTCATAAACGGACCCAACTCAAACTGGGCCGTTTGAGCATTTTCACAACATGTGGTGTAGCAAGGCAGGAGGAAACAGACAGTTTTCACATTCCAACCTCATAATGAGGAACTGCAACACACACTACTGTAAGAAAACTGTCACAAAGTGAGATTTGCATAATATGGGACCTTTAAGTTTGTGAAACATACAGTTAAAAATTCACCTGGAGGTCATAAATCCTCATGATCTTGCGTAGCTCCTCTGTTATCTTGCCGGATTTGGCAGCCTTCTCTCTGTACAGGTTGATGAGTTTAGGTATGTGTCTGTCCAGCTCCTTAAAAAATTGACTGCGCAGGTTAACATTGGTGATTCGGTGGAAC
Source organism: Sphaeramia orbicularis (assembly GCF_902148855.1). Taxonomy (NCBI): domain Eukaryota; kingdom Metazoa; phylum Chordata; class Actinopteri; order Kurtiformes; family Apogonidae; genus Sphaeramia; species Sphaeramia orbicularis. Next base: position 102,769 of record NC_043965.1, on the reverse strand, counting down.
TCGGCAAACACCTGTATATGGATAAAATTACACCAAAATGCACAAAGATTAGTTAAGTGCAGAAGTGTTCAGGTATTTTAAGTTTTCAGTTGGCAGGTAGAGAAATAAAGGGCAATTCTGTTCTATTAACGATGAGTCAGTACCAAGGTCAAAATTGAAAGTAAATTATTCATTTATTTAAAAACAGGCTATCTAATGGTATCTAAAGGAAGTTAAACAAATAACCCTGTTTACTTTGTTTACTGTAAATGACAAAATAGTTTTTTTTGTTTACCTGTGACTCCATAAGTAGGGCTGGCCATCTGTCCATGATGTCTCTCACCCGTGGGGCTTCAGGAGGTCCAACAATTTCCTGGTGACGAAGGGCATAGGTTGTGTTCATGAGCTTGCCTATGATGAATTGGTTTCTTTCAGTCTTCTCGACCTCTTGCATGATTTCTTCTCTCATTATTTCCAGAGTGGCTGGGGTTTCATCCTTTGGTAGGTTGACGATGTAGTTGACCTCAGCTTTGCGAGCTTTCTTTATGTTGTGATGGGGATGCTCACTATCATGGTTATTTCGGCTCCGCTTGCCTATGTACACGATATGTACACGAGTCACATAACTCACCTGTTAGGTTCTGTCTGATGGTGAAATGCAGACAACACTCTCTGTAGTCCAATATCTGTACATAATATGAGCACAAAGATAATTCATTAGGTTGATGTGGAAAATAAAGCATAAAATACATAAATAATACAAACTGAATATACAGATAGAAATGTTTCCAAATCTATCAGAAACTTTCTATCAAAATACATTTTTGTGAAAATTCAAATGTTTAAAGATGAGCAAGTTAGGCATTACAAATTGAACACCTCTTTCAAATGTCCAAACGTATAAATAAATAAGTAAATAAATAAAAGTCAATGTAGTGTGCTTATACATCAGCCATTTCTCTTATTTATTTATTTTTTTTATATTTTTTTAACAAAGTATTTATGAAAGATTAAAGTAGTCACACTATTTTCACAGGGACTCCCTGGAGCTGCTTTAAGGACCCCACAGTTGAAAGAAATAACTCAAGGATATAACCATGCAACAGAATGATTGTGGAAACCCTTGGGTGCACGACTAACAAAACCAAATCAACTATTAATGATACCATTTCCTAATACATCCTACCTGCAACTCTTAAAAGGTTTTGGAGATGATCTCTCAAACAAAAACTTGAACCTATGAAGAAATAAATACACAGGCTTGGTTAGCATTATGCTAACACACTCACATTGGGCTATTTAGTATTGCTTGTTTCATGGTAACACTCACACACGGTAATTTGGCTACAGTGGCCGCTCCACAAAGTAAATAATTGGCAGTGTGATACCAGTGCGAACAGAACACCAATCATTTTGTTGCTTTCATATGAGGATGAGGAGGTTACCCCATGTGCTTATCCAGTGAGTGAGTGATTGAATAAAAACTCTCCTGCAAAGTGCGATGTAAAGTTGCTTGTGCTTTTACTGAATTAGCAATTTTGAACTGCTAAAATTCAAGTACCAAATTTCAAGTAATAGGATGATATTTTGAGTCAAGTAAATACTAGAAAAAAAAAAAAAAAAAAAGCAAAAAAACCCAGAAAGCCCTGTGTTTTAACACTAAATACCCAGTGCTACTTTGGCAGCAGTAACCAAATGAATTTTTCTCTATATTTAACCTTTCTTAAGTGATTCATCACCATTTATTATATTATCTTCTGGATGTAGATGTTCATAAAAGTTTAGACTAAGTTGAGGGTTATTATAGCAAAAACAGTGAAAATTAAAGAAAAAGTTACTATTTCCGTGAAATCTCTCTTTAACTGAACATAAACCCAGTGTCTGCATCCACTGTCATTGATCCAACTCCATGGGTTTTACTGGGGAATCATTTCGCAGGCACCTCGTAGGGATAACTATTTTCAATAATGGCGATCTTTTTCCATGTACCTTTTTCTGACGTTCGGTAGGAGTTTGTCTTTAGTACGTTTCTTTTAACATATGGACATAACTTAGTCGCTGAATGCGCGAGCGTAACCGTCCACCACGGCATTGGCGGGCAAACGTGCATTATGGGAATTGTAGTTCATGCAGGACACCCGCCGATAATTTACATTTATTTACTTTGACATAAGTATCTGTATTCAGTTTAAGTTTGGAACGTTGTCGACAGATAATATAACGCTATATGTGATCTGAGAGATGTTTTATTTCTGGCGATATGCACCGTTGTAAGGCGAAGTAAGTTTAGCATTTGAATCAAGTTCAACTTCGAGCGTTAATGTTACTTGAATTTGGGTTAGTTTTACTACAAATCTTCACTGTACATATCGTGAAAATACATTTCCGATACCGACATAACCCCAATTACCGCATGTTAATGAAGTTATCAAAATTATATTCAAGACAAATATGAAAAGTTTTACTGGTACTTAACAGATCACGGCGCTTATGAAGAGGACGGCGAAAACAGCAATGAAGAAAACTGTGGTGCTGGTACTTTGAAGCGGGGGTGTAAAATTATGCATTGCATATAAAAGTACGCATTGTACACAAATAAAAACAAATTAAAAGAGAGAGAGAGGGTTAGAGAGAAGGAGGGAGTGAGAGGGTTAAAGAGAGGGAGGGAGACAGACCCAGACAGCCCCGCCCCCTGCTGTCCATCAAACTGAACTCCATTTGTCCAGCAGTAGCAGTGCTGTTTGTAGTGGAACTACCACTAACCAGGTTACAGTCTGATGTTGAACTGGTCCACATCTGACCTGGTCACACATGCTCATCTACTATTGGAACAGAAAAACCTCAAAGACTGAAGGATCTGAATAAACTGTGTTCAGTCTGAACCTTCAGTCCATTTTAGAACCTGAACCAAACCTAAACTCATCCATGTCAGCCTTTCAAACCCTGTTATTTCAGTGGGTTTTCCAGCTGGAAAATGTCCCAGTGAAGGTTCAAATGGAAGCACTGTCCATTTGTAGGATGAGACAAAGACATGAAATCTACTGAGAACGACGCTTTATTTATTTATTTATTTATTTTTATTTATTTTTATTTATTTAACCAGGAAGAAAATCCCATTCAGATTAAGAACCTCTTTTCCAAGGGAGTCCTGGTCAAGAGGCAGCACAACACACAGTTACAACACACAGTTACAACACAGTAATATACAGGACCGGTCAACCTGTGTAAAACACATGCAAGTCAGTTTGGATTTAAAAGCATTCAGACAGATCAGTTCAGTCAGTTTCCAGCCTCTTAGCGGCATGTTTGGAGCAGAGTAGACACATGCCCTTTGACCCAGTTCTGTACAGGTGAACGGCACAAAGACGAACAAATGCTCATTTGATCGCAGACAATAAGATTCAATACTTCTTCTTGTTATTAAACTACAGATGTAGGAAGGCAGTAGTCCAGGTATGTCCTTGTAAATAAAGGTGTCCCAGCCCCCTAGTGGACAGGACAGGCCAGCCCACTCTGGAACACAGCTGACACTGATGTGTCCTGGCTTTAGAGTTAGTAATAAACCTCAGAGCAGCAGGAGAAACTGTGTCAACTACCTGAAGTCATTTGGACGATGCATTCATATAAAGTACATCTGCATAATCTAACACTGATAAAAAAGTGGCAGTGAAAAGGCACTTTTTTACATCAAAAGAAAAACGCAACTTATTTCAAAAGTAAAAGCCCAGTTTAAAGGTGCTGGAGACTTTGGTGACCAGTGTTTCCTCAGGTCTGTCCATCCTCAGTCCTCTCCTCAGTCTCATTGGTCTGTTGGTCTGTCTGTCATTCCTCAGCTGAATCTCTTCCTCAGTCTGACAGTTTCTTAGTTCCATCCACCACAAACAAACCATGGGTTTACATTCAGAGGCAGGAGGAAACTGGGCATCTGAGGAATTTTGTTGTGACGTGCATTATGGGAAACAGAGGCTTGCACCACTGTCAGGCAGCGGCAGTGCAACCTTATATTATATGGATGAAAAAAATGCATGGAAACGGCTGAAACATGGAAACAGCTGGAGGAATATGAACACAGGGAAGGAGCTCCTGCCGTTTCCACATCATGTCTGTTCCATCTGCTGCTGTCAGACAGCGGAGTGAACCGGCATTTCCCACAATGCACATTGCAACAAAATTCCTCAGATGCCCAGTTCCTCCTGCCTCTGTTTGTAAACACATGGTTTGTTTGTGGTGGATGGAACTAAGAAACTGTTCAGACTGAGGAAGAGATTCAGCTGAGGAATGACAGACAGACCAACAGACCAATGAGACTGAGGAGAGGACTGAGGATGGACAGACCTGAGGAAACACTGGTCACAAAAGTGTCCCACAGCTTTAAGCTTTAACTTCTTTACCAGGTTTTCAATGTGGGGTCTGAAAGTGAGGGAGTCATCAGTGAAGACACCAAGATATTTATACACATGAACCACCTCGAGGACATTTCCCTCTAAAGTACACACTACTGGGACAGTTTCAGGAAACTTCTTAGAGTTCGAGAATAGCATCATCTTAGTCTTTTCAGTTTGAGGATAAGTTTGAACTGTAGACGTGAGTGCTGGACAGTATCAAAAGCTTTCTGCAAGTGTTCTATGGCTTCAGTCAGAGTTGATCCACAGCAATAAATAACTGTGTCATCAGCATAAAAATGCAGATCTGCATTAGACACATTCCATGCATTTCCATGACAACTTTTGTTCCTGGTTTAAACTGATTAAAGGTTCGATCCTATTTAAGATGCCCATGTAAACACCTTATTCCAGTTGAAGAAGAAAAGTTGGGATTAAATTTAAACTCGATTAAAGTCACTGGTTTAATCCACTTTTTAATCCAGTCTAAATTATTCCTCTGACATGTAAACCCTTTATTCCGTTTGGACTTTATTCCTGCCATTCTGCGCATGCTTGTAAGCACATTCATTCTGGTAAAAAAAAAAAAAAAAAAAAAAAAAAAAATATATATATATATATATATATATATACACACACACACACACATATATACATACATACATATATACATATATATATATATATATATATATATATATACATATACATATACACACATATATACATACATACATACATATATATATATATATATATATATATATATATATATATATATATATATATATATATATATATATATGCACATTTCTTTTTTTTTTTTTTTTTTTTTTTTTTTACCAGAATGAATGTGTTCATTCAGAATGCGCTTAATTACTCTGTGTCATGATTTGGGTGTGAATCGCATCGCATTGTGAGGTGCCATACACGTATCTAATATATCGGATCGGAGATGCTGTATTGAGATGCGTATTTTATCGGCCTGAAAACTAAGATTCCCAACCCTAATATAAATAATAAAAAGGAGGGGTCCTAGTATAGAACCCTGTGGCACCCCCTTGTGGACAGTGACATATTCTGAACACAGTCCATCATATTTAATGCATTGAGTCCTGTCACTGAGGTCATTTATGAACCAAACAACTGCAGGTCCTGACAGTCCTGAACACAGAAGTTTACTCTTTAAAACTGCAGGATCGATGGTGTCAAATGCTTTTGACAGGTCAATAAAGAGTGAAGCACAACATAGTTTTTTATCCAGTGCAACAGTCATGTTATTTCCAACCTTCATAGCTGCTGTGATGGTGCTGTGCTTCTGTCTAAAGCCTGACTGACATTTAGACAGGATGACATTGGAGCGCAAAAAGTCTTTGAACTGATCACACACTAAAGACTCAAGAATTTTGGCCAAGACGCATAAATCTGAAATTGGTCTATAGTTTGTTAGGACTGCAGGGTCCCCTCCCTTTAATAGAGGGAGAACAAACGCTGATTTCCAGGTTGAAGGAACGTCTTTGTTTTCAGTTGAAAGATTAAAAAGAGTTGTAAGAGGCTCTGCCACAAAGTCAGCCGCCATTTTCAAACAGTAAGGCTCTATCGGATCTGGTCCAGGGGGTTTTCTGTCATCTAGAACTGTCTGGGCTTGATGAACTTCCTGGACAGTAAAAGGGACAAAATTAAAAGGGTCTCCCATGAACTTTGGGGGATTTGAGCAACAATTCACTGAGACCCTTTTTGATGTTTCAAATGAAAAACTAGATGATCTAAAATGTTTGTTAAAACAATTTAAGCAGTAGTGTCTGACACAAACACAGCTGGTGAAACAAGGAAAAGGTCTTTGGACTTCTTTAGTAGAAATGATATTTCATATATGTTAAATTAGATTTGGATTATTTACAGCAGACACACAAACAGTTTTCAGAAAAGCAGAAAGAATTTAAAATGACACTGATTAATAATCTGCATATGTGAACGAATGAACAAATGCACATTTTTGTTTCATTTTAGTAAAATAGGTTTTAAAATAGTTTTTGAATAAGTACAAAAATGGAATTCATATATAGTTCCAAATACTTGTTTTACTGGACGATAAAACATAAATTATCTTGATATATTTAATTGTAATTTCCATTTCATATATTTTCCTTTTGTTTTTAGAATTTGAACAAATATTTTATTCACATTATAATAACATGAAATGTTCGGACCATAAATGGAGTCGAACCCTTATGTTCTCCTCTGGCATTTTTACACATTTTTGTCACTTTTTTCATTCTAGGGTGTTCCAACTTTTTCCTTTTAGTTCTATTTTTGAAACCATGTCTTTTACTCTTACATATCAGTTTTACTGTATTGATGCCTTTCACACCCTCTGGACATGGACTAAAAACTGCTCTAAAATCATCATATACTAATAGATTTTTCCAGTTTTTTATAAATACTTTAACAACTTCAGTTCAGCACAAAACTACCAAACATTTTTTATTCATCATTTTCAGGATTTTCTCTCTTTAAATCCCAGTTTAATTATTTTAAATATGAATTATTTATTACAAAACACTGCTTATTTTCCATATGTTTATTACATGGAAAACAATTAACTTTTAATGCATTTTTTTTTTTATAATAAAAATTGAATTTTTCAGATAATTAAAACAGGCATTTAACCTCCTGAGACCCAGGAAATGTCAGCAAAGTACCAGCTTTTTTTTTTTTTTTTTGTTAAATACGTGCCTATATTGGAAACATGATGATGCAACAGTTTTTTCAGATGCGGTTTTTAACATTTTTATGGAATGTCCTTTGTGGTGGACAGTTTTCTTTTCTTCTGTTTGTATAAAGTTGTGAAACTCTTGTCCACAAATGTGGACAGAAAACCCATAGCTGGGTCTGAGGAGGTTAAATCCTGAAAATGACTGAATGTTTGGTAGTTTAGAGCAGAGCTGAAGATAAAAAAAAAAAAAAGCAGAAAAAATACTGATGTCTGATGATTTTACAGTTTTCTGTGAAGGTGTCCACAGGGTTGTAAAACTGAGGACTGGACATTATTTCCATTATGTCAAATAAACATTCAAATGATGCTTATTTGCTGTATTTTGACTTAAAGTTAAGAAAACCAGAGGAAATGATCAAATATGTGACTATAGGTGTGTTTATGTCTTGTACCATCTTGTACAAACTGGCGTCCAACTGTGGTGTGTCCGACTCTTTGAACTTTACAGGAATAAAAACTCGACTTTGTGAGGCTAATGTTGGGGTGTTTGTGTCGGTGTTTCTACAGGACGCTGCAGTTGTTCTGATGCTGGATCCAGTCGCCGATCCCACTCATCATGGCGGCGCAGTGGTTCCTGTACCTGCTGCTGAAGGGGTTGGACTCCTCCGCCCTCCTCCTGGCCTCCTCCTGGTATGTCCTCTTCACCTCCTCGTACACCCGCCTGTACTCTTCTTCTTTTCGCCTCCTCTCCTGGTCGTGCAGCCTCCTCTTCTCCTCCTCCTGCTCGTACTCCTCCTGCAGCCTTCTCAGGTTTTTGTCTCTCCTCTTCAGTTGTTCTTCCAGTTCCTGCCGTCGTCTCCTGGTTTCAGATCCTCGTTCCTCCCTTCGTTGACCGTCCTCCTGCTTCATCTGTCTGAGCAGCTCTTCTTTACGCTCCTTGTCTTTTTGGATCTGCTGACGTTCTTTGGATATACACGACACCTTCTCCTGAAGCTCTCTGCTCCTCACAACCTTAGATGAAAGTTCTTTCCGATACTTCCTGTCCACTTCGTCCAGTTCTTTCTTCATCTGCGCGTCCTTTTCCTTCAAAATTCGGTCCATTTCTGTTTTTATGGCCGCCTCGGCCTCTTGGAACATGTCGTTGGTGTAGTAGCTGCTGCCGTTCCTCTTCAGCATCGTCTTAATCTTCGTCATCAGCTCCGTGACTTGTGTTCGATCAGTTTGAGTTTTGTTATTGAAGACGTGGTATCTTCCTCCACAGTCGCTGATTAGTTTTGCGATATAATCCTCCAAGTCTCCCGAACTCATGTAACTTTCCAGCGACTCTCCTTCCATTTCGTCTCCTCTGGTAAACACCACGATGATGAAGTTTTCGGACTTCTTGCCGAAGTATTTCTTGATCAGTTCCACGGTTTCTATTTCCTCTTTTGTGGAGCGGCTGAACTGCATCACAACTAAAAAGACATGAGGTCCAGGAGCTAACATGCTAACACATTTGACCAGCTCTCGTTGGATTTCATCGTTGGGAACGTTTGTGTCGAACAAACCAGGGGTGTCGACCACGACCACGGGCTGACCATCAACTTCCCCTGATGTTTTCTGGCAAACTTTAGTGACCGACCTCATGCTAGCTCTAGAGTTAAAATAATCATTCCCTAAAATGGTGTTTGCAGTCGCACTTTTGCCACAGCCGGTCTTTCCGATCAGGACCATCCTGATGCTGTCTGGACTCTGAACTTCACCACCCATGAGGATCTCGCTCATCTTCATCAGATGGGTCTGAGCTTTGGTGAACATGTCCTTGGTGAAACCTCTGGAACCTTGGTCTCTCATCGTCTCCACCAGATCCAACACCTCAGAGACCTGCTGTCGGTCTTTGGTGTTCAGAACCACAGATCTTCCTCTGACGCTCTGACACAGCTGCTGGACGTCTCTGTTCTCATTCAGAGATCTTTGAACAGCCGGAGCTCCTGGATCTGACTGCAACGCGAACAGAATCATGGTGAAGTCGTTGATTCGAGAACCGATCGTGTTCCGGATAGCCTCTAACTCTGCCTGGTCTTTGGTGGTGAGTGGACCTAGAGGTAGGACCAGGATGAAGGCGTGGACGCCGTCAGGGTCACAGAGTGAGATGGACCGAAGCAAATCCTCATTTGCTTCTTCTTGAGGTTTTCCGTTCAGGGCGGGCAGCTCCACCAGGGACACCCGACGTCCACAGACCTCCACCTGGTGTTTGACCAACTCTGAAGGACACACAGTCCGACCTAGAATGGCCTCAGCGACCGACGTCTTCCGGACTCCTGTCCTCCCACACAGAACCAGGTTTAAAGTTGGTTCTGTCTGCTTGGACTTCAGCCTGGTCGTCTTTTCACTGACGGCTGTGACCGACGGTTTGCCTTCATACAAAATGTCCTCGATCATGCACATTAACTGTCCTGTGTCCTCCTCAAACATGTTGTACTGTCGTCCTTCACAGTCTGTCGTCAGTCCGATGACGGCGACGCTTCTTTGCTTCTCCTTGTCTGTGAGGACGACGACGGAGCGTTTAATGGCGTCCGGACCGAACAGACTCAGGATGAACCTCAGTCTCAGTTTGACTTTCCCGGTGAATTCTGAATGTTTGACCAACAGCAGCAGGACAGCTGGGCTCTGGAGGTCCGTGCAGGTCTTCATCTGGTCTCGTACGACCTCCACCGGTAGACCGAACAGGTCCGGGGTCTTCACCACCGTCATGGATCTTCCCTTCCACTCGCCGTGGACGGAGTCACACGTCTTATTGTCATGAAGTCTGACAAACGCTTCCCTCTGCAAGATGGAGTTACCGAGTTGTCTTTTAAGGTCCTCGTTCTGTCCAATGAGGACGATCTGGAATCCAGACACTGCAACGAAAAGAGACTGAAAGTCAGTGACAGTTCATCAGTTTACAACCACTTAACGATTCTGGAAATGGGATTTTAACATTAATTGTCCAAATCACAGGATAAGTGTTAGAATATCATTTGTCACTGAAGTATCCAGTAATTTTCTGCCTTTTGTTCAATAACAACAAAGAAGAAAATCCAGAACTTCACCCTTAAAGATGTTAATGATCAAAATCATCTGTAGTTATAAACTGTTTAATTCCTGTTGATCCACTAATCCTATCAGTCCATGTCAATAACTGGTGTCAAATACAGTTCTTCATCTTTTCATGGTCATCAGATATGACCATATTTGGACGTTCAGAGCGAGGTTGTTAAAGAAAACTAATGAAATGACGAAAACTAGAATTGTAAAAACATTTTCGTTAACTGAAATAAAGAAAAACTATAATTAAAAGAAAAAAACCATAACTAACTGAAACTGTATTGTGTGTTTATAAAACTAACTAAAACAGATAAAAATCATGCATAAAATTCCCTTTGTTTTCGTCTTTGTCAATGTCGGATTGATACGAAAGCGATTTATTTCACTCTATCAGTTTTCTGTGCTGTCTCCATACGACACTTTTTGCTCCGTCACTTGTGTTCACTTGTGGTTTCCAGTCGTCTTCTGGTCCCCACTCTACCTGGAAACATGGAGACTAAAGCAGCAGAGTCCTGTCTGGGATTGATTTGAATAGGAGCACAGAGAAGAAGAGAAAAGAGACCACTGAACTACAACTGAACTACAACTGAACTACAACTGAACTACAACTGAACTACAGCTGAACTACAGCTGAACTACAGCTGAACTACAACTGAACTACAACTGAACTACAACTGAACTACAACTGAACTACAACTAAACTACAACTAAACTACAACTGAACTACAACTGAACTACAACTGAACTACAACTGAACTACAACTAAACTACAACTGAACTACAACTGAACTACAACTGAACTACAACTAAACTACAACTAAACTACAACTGAACTACAACTGAACTACAACTAAACTACAACTAAACTACAACTAAGCATTTAGAAAAAAATGAATACTAATAAAAACTATCACACCTGCTCTAAAAACAAATTAAAATGAACTGAATTAGAGAAAAAGAAGTTAAAACTAAATAAAACTAAATTATAATGAAAAATCCAAAACTATTAGAACCTTGGTTCAGAGGCTCCGTAGTTACCGTGGAAACATCTTCTACAACATTGAATCACCAGTAAAACCCCGTTAGTTGAATCAGTGACAGTAGATGGACACACTGGGATATAGATTAAATAATAAATAAAATGAACTTCAAAAAATAACAAAATAATAAATAATGTGGAAAAAATTGACTAAATGAAGTGGAAAAAAGAATAAATTAAGCAACAAAATTAACAAAAACAGTCAAAGTGACAATTGAAATGAAAAAAAATGAAAAAAGAACCAACAAAATAATAAGTAACATGAAAAAATAAGACACAAACTGAACAGACTCAAAGAAAAAACTAATAAACCCATGAAGTTGGATCAGTGTCAGTGGATGGACACACTGGGTTTATGTTCAGTTAATGACAGATTTTACTGAAAAAGACACTTTATTCAGTTTTCTCTGTTTTCATAAAAGGACTTTTGAATTCACTCTGAGCTTTAATGAACATCTACATAATCACTTAATTAAATGTAAGGAAAATAGGATTTATACTGAAAAATGCAGAATGCAGAGGATGATAAAATAATAAATGCTGATAAATAAAGGTTAAATATAGAATCACCACATAAAGGTCGTAGGTCTTTGAGGGTTAAAGGTCATATTCTCATTCAACACAAACCAGGAGCTTTGGAGGAAAATCTGACTTTATCTGATGACGTTCTGTTTGTGGTTTTATGTTGACTTGGGGTTTGGTTTTAGTTTTTGTAAACAATATTTTTTTCATTTCTAGTTTTAATGGATAGAGTTCTTTATTCCCATTATTAGTGAAATGTGAGTGAACATGTGACTCCATTTCCAGCATTCATATTAGTACAATATTCAGGATGTATTTGGGTTCTTCTCAGAAACTGGGTTTACTTTAGTATCTGTCACTGTTCCATCTTTTTTAACCCAATAATCAAAGGTAAATGTCGACAGATTTACCCCAGGATGGACCTAATGATGACCTCAGAGAAATGATCCATCCCATAATTAATGAATTCATAATCAAATATTGGGTCCAAAAATAGGACCCAAATATGGACATTAAATCTCCCTCGGTGTCAGTGCATTAGCTGTGTAAACATGTGTAAATGCTCTTCCACAGACTCTAAATACAGACTCTGTGTTCAGTGTGTGGATCCTAGTGGGTTTTCTAATCCACACATGTGGGTTTGGCATCAGTCTGAGTCTCATTCCAGGACTGGGGTGGAACCCATTGTGTCCACTGGTGTTACATACGGAACCCCTCGTGTCCACTGGTGTTACATATGGAACCCATCGTGTCTAGGGCTGTGTATCGGCCAGAATCTGGCGATATGATACAAATCACAATACTAGGATCATGATATAATATATCACGATATATCATGATACTGTTAAAAAGGCAATTTTTTGTTTGTTTCTTTTTTAAATGATTATTTCCTGGAAGAATAGAATTCCATCATAAATCTGCCCAAATCCTAAACACATTTGTATTTGATCCCAACAGGATCTAATGTTCTATCACCAAATGTTCCAACTGTGTTCAAACTGAAATTCTGTTTTCTAGACATTCCAGTTTCAGATCCTGTTCAAATGTTCAGATTCTATTAGTTCACAACTAACATCAGAACAGGATTGGAGTTCAATCCAAACAAAGGAACCAACATTATTGAATAAAAGAGTGAAATAAGAATAAATAAAATATAAACAAAAAAGAAGAACAAAAATGAGCCTCCACATTATCTGCGTTTGAATAAACACCTAAAAATATCGATACAGTACTTTTAAATATCAATACAGTATTGTGAAATGAAATATCGCAATATATTGCAGAACCGACATTTTCTTACAGCCCTAATCATGTCCACTGGTGTTACATACAGAACCTGATCATTTAAACACTAATAAATCGCAATTGATTTTACAACAGCGGCCATTTTTGTCAAACATTCTGCCTTGAATATTTAGTTCAATTCCCAAAATGCACCTGTGAGAGAATAAAGAGATATTCAGTAAAATAGTAGGGTGTAATTTTTGTGTCCTTTTGACCGTGTTACATGTGGATTTTTGTATCAAATATAATGTAAAATAATATAAAAATGTGTTTTATCTGAAAAATCGCTTGTCTTTTATCTCAGTAAGTATTTATTTTTAAATTAGACCCAAAGTTTTTCCAAACCTACTTCAGAACATTCGTCTACATCTGGTTTAAATGTTTAACCCTCTGTCCTGTTTTTAGAACCAGTTTAAGAGAAGACTCCAAATAAAAACCACTCGTTTATTTTTCTGTTTTTGTTTTGTATTTATTTCAGTTTGACTCACTCAGAGGCGGCAGCGACTGTAAACTGCTGAACTCTTCCTCCTCTGACACCGACATGATGCATCTGCAAGAAAAGACCAGGAAGAGAGCATTAAAACCCACAGGTACTGTTTATGTGATACTAAAACATCCATCCATCCATCCATCCATCCATCCATAGTAAGTGTTGCAGCTATAATCAATAAATACAATAAAATTAAAGACGTTAGCTCATTAACTCAGTGTGTGGTTAAACTGAGACAATGAATGTGTAACTGAAAATGAAATCAGTTTGTGTCTTTACACTGAAAACCTCAGTGAATAATAATGTCACCAAGTTTTTACAGACGTGTAAACTAAAAACTAAAGGAGTTCAAATGATGGTAAGGGTCACGATGGACGAGGGTAAAATAGAAAAGGACATTCCATTCATAAAACCTGAAAAACTAACAATAAAACAGCAGAAAAACACAGTGGAACTCCTCACACTAAGACAGGACGACGCCATGTTATCGCAGGTAAAGGACCTTTGACATGTTGCCATGGTAACATCATTAACTTGTGAGAGTGAATGAAGTTATTCTGCCGTCAGCCTGTGAAACGTGTCAGCTGTAATAGGACATTTTAGGATTTTCTTAATGTAATCCTGATTGTCCAGATAGAGATAAATGATCTGAGAAGAAACCAGCTTGTGTTTAAAACAATAAATCCACAAAAAGGAATTCTACAAATCAACAAGAATTAAAAAAAAAAAAAAAAATCCTGAAACCTGTGGGAAACTATTGAGATCCTTCACCTCAGATTCCCTTTTTCTTTGGTGTTAGCTTTTATTACTTCCATCCTCCACTTTACCGACTGACGGTCACGAAAACTGTCTGAAGACGACGATAAAAATGAGATGAATTAATGAATGATGAATTAATAAAGGAGCGGGTTGGGTTTATGACCACAGTTACTGGTCAAAGTCTCTGATATAAAGCAGTCGTCAGAATAACATGGACATGTAAGGTCATAAACACATGAACTGTTTACTGCCTGAAACCTGAAGACAGAACAGCAACAGGAAGAAGTGGACCATCACTTCCTTCTGGGGTTCCATTCAGGTGTGATGTGGACAGTTAGCATGAGTTCAAGTCTCCTCTGTTCACACTGGATCTGACATGAAGGAGTCCAGCTGGGACTGACATGTGGACTTACAGACAGATAGAACGAACGAACGAACGAACGAACGAACGAACGAACGAACGATAGATAGATAGATAGATAGATAGATAGATAGATAGATAGATAGATAGATAGATAGATAGATAGATAGATAGATAGACTTTATTGTCCGTCTTCTTCTTTATCACCACACTAAAAACACAAACATTTCAAACAGAACTCATTATAAACAGCCTTCAGGTGTACTCATGCTATGCAGATCAGCCCCCCCCCCCCCCCCCCCCCATCATCATCACCACCTAAATGTAATCATTTCTTCCTTGTGTCAGAATCAACATTTCCTGAAAATTTCATCCAAATCCATCCATAACTGTTTGAGTTATCGTGCTAACAGACAAACAAACGGTTTGAAGCAGATAAAAGGTCTGGAGGTGATTCCACAAGTTTATTTATTTATTTATTAAGAACATGCAAAGAAACAAAATAAAACAAAATGAAGCAAATTAAAACTAAAACATCCATCCATCCATTATCCACCGTTTATCCGGGGCCGGGTCGCGGGGGTAACAGTCTAAGCAGGGACGCCCAGACTTCCCTCTCCCCAGACACCTCCTCCAGCTCTTCCGGGGGGATCCCGAGGCGTTCCCAGGCCAGCCCACAGACATAGTCTCTCCAACGTGTCCTGGGTCTTCCCTGAGGTCTCCTCCCGGTGGGACATGCCCGGAACACCTCCCCAGGGAGGAGTCCAGGAGGATCTGAAACAGATGCCTGATCCACCTCAGCTGGCCCCTCTCGACGCGGAGGAGCAGCGGCTCTACTCCGAGCTCCTCCCTGGTGACTGAGCTCCTCCCCCTATCCCTAAGGGTGCGCCCAGCCACCCTGTGGAGGAAACTCATTTGGACCGCTTGTATCCGGGATCTGGTCCTTTCGGTCCTGACCCAAAGCTCATGACCATAGGTGAGGGTCTGAACGTAGATTGACCGGTAAATCCAGAGCTTCTCCACTCGGCTCAGCTCCTTCTGAACCACAACTGACCGGTACAGCGACTGCATCACTGCAGACGCTGCACCGATCCGTCTGTCAATCTCACGCTCCATCCTTCCCTCACTCGTGAACAAGACCCCGAGATACTTTAACTCCTCCACTTGGGGCAAAGACTCCCCACCGACCCGGAGAGGGCAGACCACCTTTTTCCGGTCGAGAACCATGGCCTCGGATTTGGAGGTGCTGATCCTCATCCCACTGCTTCACACTCGGCTGCAAACCGCCCCAGGGCACGCTGAAGGTCCAGGTTCGATGAGGCCAACAGGACAACATCATCTGCAAAAAGCAGAGATGAAATCCTGTGGTCCCCAAACCGGACCCCCTCCGGCCCCTGGCTGCGCCTAGAAATTCTGTCCATAAAAATTATGAACAGAACCGGTGACAAAG
Organism: Sphaeramia orbicularis; assembly: GCF_902148855.1. NCBI lineage: Eukaryota > Metazoa > Chordata > Actinopteri > Kurtiformes > Apogonidae > Sphaeramia > Sphaeramia orbicularis. Next base: position 86,721 of record NC_043965.1, on the reverse strand, counting down.
GGCAGCCCTGCCGGAGTCCAACATGCACCTGGAACAGGTCTGACTTACTGCCGGCAATGCAAACCAGACTTCTGCTTCGGTCATACAAGGACCGGACTGCCCTTAGCAGAGGGCCCCAGACCCCATACTCCTGAAGCACCCCCCACAGGATACCACGAGGGACACGGTCGAACGCCTTCTCCAAATCCACAAAACACATGTGGACCGGTTGGGCGAACTCCCATGAACCCTTGAGTACCTGATGGTCGCGGAACGCTGGACCAGCTCTATAAACTAAAACAAAATAACATTTAAATGAACAGACTCTATCTTCACGTATGTGCAAGTCTGAATTTTGCAAGAAAAGGAGAAGGAGGAAGAAGAATAAACACATTTAATCCACCCCCTCAGTGCTTTTACAGTCTCATCACTAACCGAATATAACGATCAAACAACACATCTGTATCAGTTTGAACATCGAACCACATCTAATCCATCCTGCAGTGACTGAATGATCCACAACAGTGTGATCATAGTAGTCCAGTCATACAAACAGAAGACACTATTCAACAGTTTCCTTCCATAATTCCAGCAGATTTATCAGTACAACACCATCCATAAACAAACAGACCTCAGTGTCTTTATTAAATACTGGACCTCTCAACAATCCATTTTTTATATTTAAACTGAATTATGTTTGATCTTTGTTTTATCTCCACAGATGCTCATACAGAAACTTTTGAACCTGGTGCGTACTTTATGAATCTGTACATTTAATTTCCCCTTAAATCATCCCCTCCCTCTGTTTCACTAAACATTTCTTGAATATTCCCTGCAGTCAGTTATTCTTTAATTTATACATTATTTGAATAATTTTGAACTCCACAAGGTCAGCGAGTTTTAAAGTTTTAGATTGGAAAAATACTGGACTGGTGTGTTCACCAAAACCAACACTGTGGAACAAGTCTGATTGCTCTGTTTTTTTTCAGTAGACAAAGTCTTTGTAAGGAAGTTGCACATGTATTTGGAAGCAGTTGAATGCTGGGTTCAAGTGAAGGACGGTCCGTGTCAAGGTTCGATTAGTTCTGGATTTTTCATTCTAGTTTAATTTTATTTAGTTTGGACTTTTTTTTCTCTAATTCAGTTTTAATTTGTTTTTAGAGCAGGTTTGATCGTTTTTATGAGTTTTAATTTTTTCTGAATGCTTAGTTTTATTTTAGTTGTAGTTTAGTTGTAGTTTAGTTTTAGTTTAGTTGTAGTTCAGTTGTAGTTCAGTCGTAGTTCAGTTGTAGTTCAGTCGTAGTTCAGCTGTAGTTTAGTTGTAGTTCAGTTTTAGTTGTAGTTCAGTTGTAGTTCAGTTGTAGTTCAGTTTTAGTTGTAGTTCAGTTGTAGTTCAGTTGTAGTTCAGTTTTAGTTGTAGTTCAGTCATAGTTCAGCTGTAGTTTAGTTGTAGTTCAGTCGTAGTTCAGTCGTAGTTCAGTTTTAGTTGTAGTTCAGTTGTAGTTCAGTTGTAGTTCAGTTTTAGTTGTAGTTCAGTTGTAGTTCAGTTGTAGTTCAGTTTTAGTTGTAGTTCAGTTTTAGTTCAGTTGTAGTTCAGTTTTAGTTGTAGTTCAGTTGTAGTTCAGTTGTAGTTCAGTTTTAGTTGTAGTTCAGTTGTAGTTCAGTTGTAGTTCAGTTTTAGTTGTAGTTCAGTTGTAGTTCAGTTGTAGTTCAGTTGTAGTTTAGTTGTAGGTCAGTTGTAGTTCAGTTGTAGTTCAGTTTTAGTTGTAGTTCAGTTGTAGTTCAGTTGTAGTTCAGTTTTAGTTGTAGTTCAGTTTTAGTTCAGTTGTAGTTCAGTTTTAGTTGTAGTTCAGTTGTAGTTCAGTTGTAGTTCAGTTTTAGTTGTAGTTCAGTTGTAGTTCAGTTGTAGTTCAGTTGTAGTTTAGTTGTAGGTCAGTTGTAGTTCAGTTGTAGTTCAGTTTTAGTTGTAGTTCAGTTGTAGTTCAGTTGTAGTTCAGTTTTAGTTGTAGTTCAGTTGTAGTTCAGTTGTAGTTCAGTTGTAGTTTAGTTGTAGTTCAGTTGTAGTTCAGTTGTAGTTCAGTTGTAGTTTAGTTGTAGTTCAGTTGTAGTTCAGTTGTAGTTCAGTTTTAGTTGTAGTTCAGTTTTAGTTCAGTTGTAGTTCAGTTTTAGTTCAGTTGTAGTTCAGTTGTAGTTTAGTTGTAGTTCAGTTGTAGTTCAGTTGTAGTTCAGTTGTAGTTCAGTTGTAGTTCAGTGGTCTCTTTTCTCTTCTTCTCTGTGCTCCTATTCAAATCAATCCCAGACAGGACTCTGCTGCTTTAGTCTCCATGTTTCCAGGTAGAGTGGGGACCAGAAGACGACTGGAAACCACAAGTGAACACAAGTGACGGAGCAAAAAGTGTCGTATGGAGACAGCACAGAAAACTGAGAGAGACAAAGAAATCCATTGAACATCAATCTGACATTGACAAAGACCAAAACCAAGGGAATCTGATCCAGAATTTTTACCTGTTTTAGTTAGTTTAGTAAACACACAATACAGTTTCAGTTAGTTATGGTTTTTTCTTTGAATTTTAGTTTTTATTTATTTCAGTTGACGAAAATGTTTTTACTATTCTAGCTTACATCATTTCATTAGTTTTCATTAATGATAATAACCTTGGGCCACGTGTCTGTTGGTAACTGGATTTACTTTTCAGAAACAAAAGAAAAACTAGTGCTTAATTTAATTTTGTTTTAAAATAGAAGATTTAAAATAGAATTTCAAGGTGTTTTTCTTTTTCAGTGTCAAAACAGATAAACCACATTTAAAACATGGATTGATTTTTCATTTTCTCTTTCTAATAACAAAATAAAGTTACTACTTGACAGAAATGGACAAACGGACCAAAAACAGCGGATCAATGACACACTGGGTTTATGTTCAGTTAATGATATATTTACTGAAAAAAATCCACTTTTCCTTCAGTTTTCTGTTTCTGATAAAATAACCCTCACATTTACTGTGAGCTTTAATGAACATCTACATGATCAGTGACTTAAATACAGGAAAATACACGATTTATACTGAAAAAAACAAACAAACTCAAAATAAAGAATATAATATTACAATAAATGGT
>NC_043965.1:60000-83526 GCF_902148855.1 Sphaeramia orbicularis | reverse complement strand
TGGTCACTGGTCTGGTGGTCAGTGGTCTGGTCACCAGTCGGCGGTCATTGGTCGGTGGCCTCTGATGTGTGCTGCTGTGTCTTTAAGGCTCTGGCCACGCTGTGATTGGTCCAGATGGTCCTGCTGGTTCTGCGCTGTGATTGGTCCAGGTGGTCCTGCTGGTTCTGCGCTGTGATTGGTCCAGGTGGTCCTGCTGGTTCTGCGCTGTGATTGGTCCAGATGGTCCTGCTGGTTCTGCGCTGTGATTGGTCCAGGTGGTCCTGCTGGTCCAGATGGTCCTGCTGGTTCTGCGCTGTGATTGGTCCAGGTGGTCCTGCTGGTTCTGCGCTGTGATTGGTCCAGGTGGTCCTGCTGGTTCTGCGCTGTGATTGGTCCAGGTGGTCCTGCTGTTTGATCACAGCTCAGTTTGTTCATTCGACTCTTTAAGAGGTTTGATGTTTTTCATTCCACCGTGTTCTCCAGTTGGACCTGGTGTTGTTTGACAGCAGAATCCCAGGGTTCTGGACAGTTTCCTCTGAGTTCAGAGTGTGTCAGACTGAGCAGGAGTTTGAACTGGGCGCTGGTGTTTCCTGAAGGTTCTCTGTTCGGTTTCATAGACCTCATACTCTGACATTTGGTCCTGAACTGTGGGTCCAGTTTTAACTATTAAATGATGACATGATGATGGTGTGTGTGTGTGTGTGTGTTTGTGCAGCTGTTTGTGCGACTGACGATGCTGTGTGAAGATGGAGGCTCCTGAATACCTGGACCTGGACGAGATCGACTTCTCCGACGATTCAGTGGTGAGGAACACCCGCACCTGCGTTCATGTGTGAAAGCTGAACAGGAGGTTCTTCTGTCCACCTGAACCTGCTGGACCTGAACAGTCCTGAGGAAACATCAGATCCACCGTTTAACTGTGGGGGGTCAGGGTTTAATGACTATATTTATTTATTTATTTCTCATTCTGTTTTCCTCAGATACAACCAGGAAAACGTGCACAACCTTAAGAAACACAAAAAACCTGAACTAAACGTTAAAGGTTTAGTTTGACCTTTGACCCCATGACAAGAAACAGCACAAACAATGAGAAACATCTGACACTGAGTCGATCAAACCAGATTTACTTCATTTTGTTGATAATTTTGTTCATTTTTCTGATTATTTTGTTCATTTCACTGATAATTTTGTTCATTTTTTTTTTTTCTGATAATTTTGTTGATTTTTGTCCATTTTGTTGATTTATTTTTTTCAGTTTTGTTCAATATTGATTATTTTGTTCAATCTGTTTTTTAAAAAAATAATTTTCACTCATTTTGTTGATTTATTTTGTTCATTTTTGTTTACTTTTTTCTATTAATTTTTGTTTAATACTTCTCATTTTCGTCCAGTTTGTTCTTGGTATAAAACCTCAGTAAATTAATGTCATAAATCTCATATTGTCTGAACCAAACCGTTAAAGACATGTGAAGGTCAAAGGTCACAGTAAATATGACCACTGTGGTTTATAGATGCTGTTTTTACCCAGAATCCCTTGTTTTTATGGCTGGACGTCTTTCACTTATCAGATCGGATCAGTTGGAGTCGTGTATCAGCTGTGATTCATGACTGATCCGATCAGTCCCAGTCGTTAAACCTTTAACTTTGAATGGTTCTGCACATGTTCGGAACCCAGTGTCAGTGTTCTGCAGGTTCTGCTGTTCCATCTGTGGTTCTGTTTCAGATCAGAGCACACACACACACACACACACAGGCCTCTGGCTGGTATCTGCAGACATAATCAAAACCAGTTTGAATAAGAAACAAAACCAAGGAGATGTTTTTACCTGAACTCCTCAGTGGTTCAAGCTCATGTGTCAGTCCAGAACCAGAACCTGAACGTGAACCTGGACCTGAACCTCAGACTCAGTTGTCTGTTCCGTTCTCCTCTAGTATTCTGTGACGTCTCTGAAAAGCATCCCAGAGCTGTCGAGGAGGAGCGATGGTCCGGCCGAGGAGAGACCAGGTAACTCCTCACACCTCCTCATAACTCTTCACACCTCCTCATAACTCTTCACACCTCCTCATAACTCCTCACACCTCCTCATAACTCCTCACACCTCCTCATAACTCTTCACACCTCCTCATAACTCCTCACACCTCCTCATAACTCCTCACACCTCCTCATAACTCCTCACACCTCCTCTTATCGTCTGTGTTTGAAACATTAATCCAACAATCGTTCACAACCAAGAACGAAGAGAAATAAAATGACGGTTCCACTAAACGTCTCTTCCTCCTCCTCCTTGTGCTCCTCTACCTCCTCCTGCTTCTTCACCTCCTCTTCTTCCTTCTCTTCCTCCTCCTCTTCACCACCTCCTCCTCCTCCTCTTGCAGCTCCAGCCATCAACTGGAGTCGTGGTGTGTCCTCCCACGGCGTTGGGGGGGTCAAACCCACGGGCCTGGCAGAAGTCCACAGTAAGTTCCGACCGGTGAAGAGGGTCTCCCCCCTCAAACACCAGCCAGAGACCACCGACTCCGAGTCCGATGGGAAGGTCCTGGAGCCGGGGGAGGGCAGCAAGGACGACCCCAGCCCCGACAAACACACCCACCATGCCTCCTCCTCCTCCTCTGAGGGCCAGGGAGGTAAAGCCAAGAACTTCAGTGGAGGAGGAGGAGGAGTGGGTGTCGTCGGGGGGAACAACCCCCAGGCGCTGTTTGGGGAGCTGGAGCACTACGACCTGGACATGGACGAGATCCTGGATGTGCCTTATATCAAGTCCAGTCAGCAGATGTCCACGCTGCCACGCGTCCCCCACGACAAGCGCTCGGTGACGGGGAGCAATCTGAGTGGAGGAACCCTGGAGAGGAACCGCGGAGGAGGCCTGAAGAGCTCCACCTTAGCCCACAACGAGCCCCTGAGCCTGGGCAGCAGCAGCTCACAGACCCCGGTGAGTCCAGTAGACCCCAGTAAACCTCCAGTAGACCTCCTCTAGACTCCCAGTAGACCCCCAGTACACCTCCTTTTATCTGTGTTGTTTTTCTGTGAAACCAGTGAAACCAGTCTGACACTAATAACTGAACCACTGTCCATGTTCTCCTGATGCTTTCCCTCAGTACTGTGTTCTGTCACCGGTGAAGTGGTCCGACCTGAGGAAGTCCAAGTCTATGGATCCAGACCTCCATCACCTCCACCGCTCCCCGGGTGGAGGAGGAGGAGGGGGAGGAGGCTACCAGCCGGAGCTGCTCTCCTCTAGCCTCCTCAGCTGCTCCTCCTCCCTGTCGTCTTTCTCCGACGCAGGTACATCTCCTCATCTCCTTGTCTCCTCCTCTCCTCCTCTTTTCACCTGTGACCTGTCTTCCTTCACCTCCTCCTCCTCCAGATAAGTTGCTGTCGGCGCGGGTTTACCCAGACTCCCAGAGACCCAGTCTGGAGCCTCAGGGGGGCTCCAGCCTCATGTTCCCCCTGCCGGGGTGCAGCATGGGCAGGCAGGACGGGTCCAAGCCCTGGGCTCCTGGAGGAGGATCAGGAGGAGGATCAGGAGGGAGCAGCAGTGGGCAGAGGGGGTTTGGAGGAGCAGGAGCGGAGCTGGATGAGGAGGCCAAGAAGAACCAGAACATCATCAACATCGTCAGAGAAGGACAGATCTCACTGCTGGTGAGGAGTCAGAGGAGGAGGTGTGGGTCTGGGTGAACCTCCTGGAGGAGGTGTGGGTCTGGGTGAACCTCCTGGAGGAGGTGTGGGTTTGGATGAACCTCCTGGAGGAGGTGTGGGTCTGGGTGAACCTCCTGGAGGAGGTGTGGGTTTGGATGAACCTCCTGGAGGAGGTGTGGGTCTGGGTGAACCTCCTGGAGGAGGTGTGGGTTTGGATGAACCTCCTGGAGGAGGTGTGGGTCTGGGTGAACCTCCTGGTGTCAGTGTGGTCCAACTAACCTGTGACAGCCCAGTCTGCACAGCACTGGAGGAAGGGCACAACGCCTGAACACAGCTGGGTTTTAAACTTATTATATATTTATTTATTTTTATTTTACTTTTTCTTTGCATTTCATCAACTTGAGCCATAAATAAAAATACCAAATACTCCATAATTATAATAACTCAGTAATGTTTTTAACCCTTTAAATGCCATGTTTGTAATGTAAACAAACCATATTTTTGATGTAAAAAACACACAAAACTCTTTTTCAGAATTCTACATAAAAATTGTATGAGTTATTTTTAATTTTTTCCTCCTGTCATCTGTCAGTGATTAACAGTAACATTGGTTCATATTATAATTCTTTTTGTTTCTAGGTCAGAGGTCAAATGTGGCAGTGTGTATTTTGTACTCACTAGGTAGAAGGGTGTTGGTGTAGGAATCTAACACTGTTTATTATGGGATGGATTTAGTGGACGGATCAGAATTTAAAGAATGAACAACTGTTGAATTCTAACAAATTGTGAAAAATATTCTTTCTTTTTACAACATGAAGTGTAAAGTGTGCATAATATGCTCACCTGGACACTGGAAGGATACAGCACATGTTACTGATCATCTGCAGAGCTAAGCTAAGCTAAGATAAGATAAGATAAACTAAGATAAGCTAAGCTAGCACACACAGTCTCTATTCAGCACACGTTAATGTTACTCAATTCAAAAACTGAATGATAATAACCTCACCTCCTCCTCCTTCTCCCTCCTGCTCCTCCTTCCTCCTCCTCTCTTCTTCCTCCTCCTCTCCTCCTCTTCCTCCTCCCTCCTCTTTCTCCTCTTCCTCCTCCTCCCTCCTCTTCTTCCTCTCTTCTTCCTCCTCCTCTCCTCCTCCTCTCCTCCTTGTCCTCCTCGTCCTCCTCCTCTTCCTCCTCCTCCTCCTCCTCCTTCTCTTCCTCCTCCTCGTCCTCCTCCTCCTCTTCCTCCTCTCCTCTCCTCCTCCTCTCCTCCTCCTCTTCCTCGTCCTCTCCTCCTCCTCCTCTTCCTCCTCCTCGTCGTCCTCCTCTTCCTCCTCCTCCTCCTCTTCCTCGTCCTCTCCTCCTCCTCTTCCTCCTCCTCCTCTTCCTCCTCCTCTTCCTCGTCCTCTCCTCCTCCTCCTCTTCCTCCTTCTCGTCCTCCTCCTCTTCCTCCTCCTCCTCCTCCTCTTCCTCGTCCTCTCCTCCTCCTCTCCTCCTCCTCCTCTTCCTCCTCCTCTCCTCCTCTTCCTCCTCCTCCTCTCCTCCTCCTCCTCCTCTTCCTCCTCTCCTCTCCTCCTCCTCCTCTTCCTCCTCCTCCTCTCCTCCTCTTCCTCTTCCTCCTCCTCTCCTCCTCTGCTCCTCTTCCTCCTCCTCCTCCTCTTCCTCCTCCTCTCCTCCTCCTCCTTCTCTTCCTCCTCCTCTCCTCCTCTCTTCCTCTTCCTCCTCCTCTCCTCTTCCTCCTCCTCTGCTCCTCTTCCTCCTCCTCCTCTTCCTCCTCCTCTGCTCCTCTTCCTCCTCCTCCTCTTCCTACTCCTCTCCTCTTCCTCCTCCTCTTCCTCCTCCTCCTCTCCTCCTCTTCCTCTTCCTCCTCCTCTCCTCCTCTGCTCCTCTTCCTCCTCCTCCTCCTCTTCCTCCTCCTCTCCTCCTCCTCCTCCTTCTCTTCCTCCTCCTCTCCTCCTCTCTTCCTCTTCCTCCTCCTCTCCTCTTCCTCCTCCTCTGCTCCTCTTCCTCCTCCTCCTCTTCCTCCTCCTCTCCTCTTCCTCCTCCTCTGCTCCTCTTCCTCCTCCTCCTCTTCCTACTCCTCTCCTCCTCCTCCTCTTCCTCCTCCTCCTCCTCCTCCTCTCCTCCTCTTCCTCCTCTCCTCCTCCTCTCCTCCTCTTCCTCCTCCTCTCCTCCTCCTCTCCTCCTCCTCCTCTCCTCCTCCTCCTCCTCTCCTCCTCCTCAGCCTCACCTGGCTGCTGATAACCTGGAGTTGATCAGAGACGAGGACAGGAACAACCTTCTTCACATCTCTGCGTCTCAGGGTCACGCCGACTGTCTTCAACATCTGACGTCTCTTATGGGTGAAGACGGCCTCAACGAACGCAACAACCAGCAGCTGACGCCCGCCGGCCTGGGGGTCAAGGTCAGCGGGGAAGGGGGTGTTACTGTAATGAACGTCTACATGATCAGTGAATTAAATACAGGAAAATACATGATTTATGCAGAAAAATGTAAAACACACAGGAGAATATTATAATAAATGGTGATAAAGTACTGAATAAAGGTTAAATATAGGCACCAGTTCATGTTGGATCAGTGAAACTGGGACTTTAAGGGTTAAGAGAAACATCTGATTGGCTGTTGGAGGTTTTTCATTCCACAGCAGCAGGTAAACGTCCGTTTGTGTCGACTCAGACAGGAAGTTAAAGCTCCTGTTTAGTCTGCGCCGTCGCCGCGGAAACCAGCCTCTCGATTGGCTGCCAAACAGGAAGTGCTTTGTCTCCAGAGGCAGTTCGGAGCCATGAGCAGTGTCCTGATTGGCTCTTATCGCCAGACCTCAGACTGTTAGTGCAGGTTACCATGACAACCGACTTCCAACCACCCGCCTTCTGTGTGTGTGTGTGTTTCAGAACGGGCATCTGGAGTGTGTGCGGTGGATGGTGAGTGAGACGGAGGCCATCGCTGAACTGAGCTGCACCCGAGAACATCCCAGTCTGATCCACTACGCCGCACGCTACGGACAGGTACCCACAACCGCAACGCATGACAACCACAGCACCATTTAGTACCATGGCCACACCCTGAACACCCTTTAGTACCATGGTCATAACTACACCCAGAACACCCTTTAGTACCATGGTCATAACTACACCCAGAACACCCTTTAGTACCATGGTCACACTCAGAACACCCTTTAGTACCATGGTCATAACTACACCCAGAACACCCTTTAGTACCATGGTCACACTCAGAACACCCTTTAGTACCATGGTCACACCCAGAACACCCTTTAGTACCATGGTCACACTCAGAACACCCTTTAGTACCATGGTCACACCTGGAACACCCTTTAGTACCATGGTCACAACTACACCCAGAGCACCCTTTAGTACCACGGCAACACCCTGAACACCCTTTAGTACCACGGTCACAACTACACCCAGAGCACCCTTTAGTACCACAGCCACACCCAGAACACCTTTTAGTACCATGGTCACACCCAGAACACCCTTTAGTACCATGGTAACACTCAGAACACCCTTTAGTACCATGGTCACACCCAGAACACCCTTTAGTACCATGATCACACCTGGAACAACCTTTAGTACCACGGTCACAACTACACCCAGAGCACCCTTTAGTACCACGGCCACACCCAGAACACCTTTTAGTACCAGGGTCACACCCAGAACACCCTTTAGTACCACAGTCACAACTACACCCAGAACACCCTTTAGTACCACGGTCACACCCAGAACACACTTTAGTACCATGGTCACACCCAGAACACCCTTTAGTACCATGATCACACCTGGAACAACCTTTAGTACCACGGTCACAACTACACCCAGAGCACCCTTTAGTACCACGGCCACACCCAGAACACCTTTTAGTACCAGGGTCACACCCAGAACACCCTTTAGTACCACAGTCACAACTACACCCAGAACACCCTTTAGTACCACGGTCACACCCAGAACACACTTTAGTACCATGGTCACACCCAGAACACCCTTTAGTACCACAGTCACAACTACACCCAGAACACCCTTTAGTACCACGGCCACACCCTGAACACCCTTTAGTACCACGGTCACAACTACACCCAGAACACCCTTTAGTACCATGGTAACACCTGGAACAACCTTTAGTACCACGGTCACAACTACACCCAGAGCACCCTTTAGTACCACGGCCACACCCTGAACACCCTTTAGTACCACGGTCACAACTACACCCAGAACACCCTTTAGTACCACGGCCACACCCGGAACACCCTTTAGTACCACGGCCACACCCGGAAACCCTTTAGTACCACAGCCACACCCTGAACACCCTTTAGTACCACGGCCACACCCAGAACACCCTTTAGTACCACGGCCACACCCTGAACACCCTTTAGTACCACGGTCACAACTACACCCAGAACACCTTTAGTACCACGGCCACACCCAGAACACCCTTTAGTACCACGGCCACACCCAGAACACCCTTTAGTACCATGGTCACACCCAGAACACCCTTTAGTACCATGGCCACACCCTGAACACCCTTTAGTACCACGGTCACAACTACACCCAGAACACCCTTTAGTACCATGGTCACACCCAGAACACCCTTTAGTACCACGGCCACACCCAGAACACCCTTTAGTACCACGGCCACACCCAGAACACCCTTTAGTACCATGGTCACACCCAGAACACCCTTTAGTACCACAGCCACACCCTGAACACCCGTTAGTACCATGGTCACAACTACACCCAGAACACCCTTTAGTACCACAGTGACACCATTAGACCACTGGGTTCTACGGTTCCATCAGTGGTTTCAGTGTGGTGGTTCAGGGTCGGAGCTGGAGCGGTTCTGCAGAAACAGTAGACGTCTGTTTGGAACCTGAAAACATCTCTAACTGATTTAACGCTGGTCTGCAGGACACGCATTCCTCTGATCTAACCTCAGATCCACACAAACGGCCCACAGTCGGACCTGAACCGTCACATCTGAAACAGACGAACGGACCAGAAATGAAACCAAGCAGTTCACAGACATAACAGGAGGGGTGGGCCACCTGCTGGACACATCTGTGTACTGCATGTTTGTTTATTCTATCAACCTTTATTTAACCAGGGGAAAAACCCTCTGTTTTTCAGAGTGTCCTGAAACAAACCACTGCAGCAGAAGATCCAGAAAATAAAGATTTCACCCAAACACGCACATTAAAAACATCCATAAAACACTGAATGAAAAGCATGAGTTTAAAACACCAAGTGAGATGTGAATGCGTGTGTGTGTATACCAAGGTTCTAATAGTTTTGGATTTTTCATTATAGTTTAGTTTTATTTAGTTTTGACTGTTTTTTCCTCTATTTCAGTTTGTTTATATTCATTTTTGGAGCAGGTTTGATAGTTCTTATTAGTTTTCATTTTTTTCTAAATGCTTAGTTGTAGTTCAGTTGTAGTTCAGTTGTAGTTCAGTTGTAGTTCAGTGGTCTCTTTTCTCTTCTTCTCTGTGCTCCTATTCAAATCAATCCCAGACAGGACTCTGCTGCTTTAGTCTCCATGTTTCCAGGTAGAGTGGGGACCAGAAGACGACAGGAAACCACAAGTGAACACAAGTGACGGAGCAAAAAGTGTCGTATGGTGCCGCTAGCTAAAATTGCTAAAGAGCGAAATAAATTGCTTTCATATCAATCCGATGTTGACAAAAATGAAAACCAAGGGAATTTTATCCATAATTTTTAACTGTTTTAGTTAGTTTTGTAAACACACAATACAGTTTCAGTTAGTTAGGGTTTTTGCTTTTAATTATAGGTTTTTTGTATTTCAGTTAACAAAAATGTTTTTACAATTCTAGTTTTTGTCATTTCGTTAGTTTTCGTGTAACAATAATGACCTTGGTGTGTGTGTGTGTGTGTGTGTGTGTGTGCGTGCGTGTGTGTGTGTGTGTGTGTGTGTGTGTGTGTGTGTGTGTGCAGGAGAAGGTCCTGTTGTGGCTGCTCCAGTTCATGCAGGAACAGGCCATTTCTCTGGATGAAGTTGACCAAAACGGGAACACGGCCGTCCACGTGGCGGCTCAGTACGGACACCTCACCTGCATCCAGGTGTGTATCGTCCACACACACACACACACACACACACACGTACACACACTCTGTTACAGCCCTGAGTCCGTCACCACATTTACATGACACTTTAACAAACCCAGTATCATTTCAGTCCAACTGAAACTGAACTGTAAAAATATTTACAATGCTACACTCTTATTTTTGGTTTTTAACCCTTTAACCCTTCGTTATCTGAGACTTTTTTGTCCATTTCTCAGTCCATTTGATTTTGCCTTTATATACTATATAAACAGTTGTTTACTATACCCATGTTTGGGATCTTTGTTTTCAGCACAACTCCATTTATCTCATCTGTCTATTATTTTATTAATTTAACCTACTATATCAACACAAAAGGACAAAAAACGCACAAAAGATAAAATCCGATTTGAAAAATGTATGTAATTTATTGCATAATTAACACACAGATGCTTAACGAACCTTTTCAAAGACTTTAAAAGTGAATATTGGTTCCAAATATTAGGTATAGAAAATCAAAATAGTAATAATTTAAAACTCTACTCAAATATTTGACATAAAAGTATATCTTTACATCGGTGTTTTCCCCGTTTTTCTCCCCCCTCCCTCCCATCCACCCAGTTTCCTCATCTGGTTTGGGGGGGGGGGTGTCATTCTCACCTTCACCTATAATGCTAATGCAGTCTGTGGATTACAATCCACACATTCAGCCATTTTTTTTCCGTTTTGAAAAATGTCAAAAAATGACAAAGATATGGTCAGAAGTATAAGCCCCCCCCCACACACACACACACACACACACCTCACTTTCATACTTGTATTCACGTTTGTTTGCTCTGGTTTCAAACCGTCATATCTCCGGTTGTATTTGCTCCATCAACATCAAATAAAAAGTGGGAGAGTGTTTCAAATGCACTTATCCCCAGTGGTCCATGTGACCGACCTCTGACACTATGACGTGTTGAAAATGTCATGTGATTGAGTCATGGGGCCACGACCGTGAACCCCTAAGGGTTAAATATTTTCTTGTGTAACAGCCTTTTTTCGACGTGGATGAATTTCATTTGAGTTCACTGCAGGTTTGGTTGAATTTCAATGTTGTGTTTTCAAGGTCTGAGAAGTGCTCTCCATTCAAGCTGTGATGTATTTGATTTATTTTTAATATTAACTCAAGCCAAAGCTACTGACACACAGGTGATGCATTTTTAAAAACAAAACTTTATGTCAGAAAAGAACTTTCCCAGGTGTTCTCAGGTCAACTCCAGGTAAATGTTTCATCTTTGTCTCTTTGGTCTGAAGGACACCAAGTGGATTCCCTTTTTTGGATAAAACTTTGTGTTTTTCTTTAATTTCTAAACTTTTTACCCTTATGAAACATATTTTTAGATGTTTATGACATAATACAATGTCCGTCATTGTGATTAAAAGTGAATAAAATAATCCTGAGTAATGTGTATTCCTGCAGATCTGGATTTACCTCCAGTGTTAAAGTGAACCTGACCCTTCGAAGTGCTTCAGTTTGACCTGTGTGAACCCTGTGACTGTCAGTGTCAGATGAGCATGTGTGTGTTTGGGTCCAGACTCTGGTGGAATACGGCTCCAACGTCACCGTCCAGAACCAGCAGGGGGAGCGGCCTTCCCAGAGTGCCGAGCGGCAGGGTCACACCACCTGCGCCCGCTACCTGGTCGTCGTGGAGACGTGCATGTCTCTGGCCTCGCAGGTGGTCAAACTGACCAAACAGCTGAACGAGTGAGTTTAGAATCAGACACAAACGAACGATGAACAGCAGCAGGTGGACTGTAGGGAACAAGTGTGTGTGTGTGTGTGTGTGTGTGTACACGTGCATTTGTGTGTGTGTGTCTTCATCTGGTTGGTTGTTAACCCACCAATAGTCAATCAGATATTGTGTACTGTGTTCCGACCTTTACCAGGGTTTATACAAATTTTTCAAATATAAAACCTGTTCCTTTCCTTCTCCTGGTCCATCTGTTGATGGTTTAGAACATGTAACTGGTTCCACATGTCAGTCTAGTTCCTATTGGTCACTGATAGAAGTCAGATATGCACTGTGATTGGATGAGTTGAGTTCTCCTCCAGTGAAAGTCCCGCCCACTTCTATAGTTAGATTGATGTACATCCAGAACCAGGACTGGAACATAGACCAGAACCAGGACTGGAACATAGACCAGAACCAGGACTGGAACATAGAGACAGAACCTGACATAGAACTCATTCACCTGGTTCTGATCCACATAGAACAGACGCTGTCGTACAGGGACATGGAAGTAGTCTGTGTTGTTTGTTTGTTTGTAGACAGGCCACAGAGAGGATGAGTCTACAGAAGCAGCTGCACAGACTGATGGAGCCCAGCAAGACTGAGGGGACGCCCACCAGATCACCAGGGTAACACACACACACACACACATCTGTAATACACACACATATCTGTAACACACACACACCCTTTCTACTGCAGTATAAACCCCTCCTTGCTCCTGTTGTCAGTTGTAAAGCTGCTCCACAGCCCCCCCCCCCCCCCCCCCCCCCCAGCTCTTACAGTCTAAACCTGGTCCTGTTTGTGATGCGCAGCAGGTCAAAGGTCAAACACTTCCCCTCAGTCGGGAATTAAAGAGTGTCACTGAACAAAAGTTAAAAAATCAGATAAAAAGACGTTCAACTGGAAACAACAGAACAGATGTTTCATGGTTTCAGTTTCGTTTTGTTCATTTGTTGATGTTTTTCCACGTTGTCATTTCATTGAGTATAAACAGCTTTAACTGAAGGGAATGAGGGTTTGAAAGTGTTTCTGCCTGAGTTTAAGAGTCAACGGGCAGAGTTAACCTTCAGGGCTGAGGTTGAGTAAAAACACCTCAGACGTCCACAGTGACATCACAGTGACGTCACAGTGACATCACAGACTAGGAAGTGACCGTGAGTCACCAAACATACGCTGAGTTCAGGTGAGAAACTGTCAAACGTCTCCTGGGTTAGACGAGGACAGGTCCTGGTCTGTTCATTTGTCACAGATATTTGGTGTTTGAAGTTTTATCTGAGAACATAAAACTTATCATTCAGCTAATTAGAAAAATCCAAAGTCTACATTTTATCAGCTGTAAATGTCTTCATCACTCATTAAAACATGAACATTTCATCATTGAACAGAGTGATTAAATAGATATAAACTCAGTGTGTTTTCCCTCTGGACTCCAGCTCCCATCATCCCCCAGTGGAGGCGTGGCCAGAGATGATGCTGACAGCGGAGGGGACGCCCAGTGATGGGACCTGGATGGTCCGTCAGGGGGGGGTGGGCCCTGACTCGGTGCTCCGGCAGCTCCTGGGGAAGGATGCATCCGAGCCGCTGTGTACCAGGGACAGGGTGCCTCCGGCGGGCGGCCTGAGCAGGGACGGCCCCTGTGGCCCCGGGGCCCCTGGGGGTCCTGGGGCACCCGGGCCCCCCCGCAGGACAGGGCTGGTGGAGCGGAGGGAGCTCAAACTGGCCAGACTCAAACAGATCATGCATCGTTCGCTGAGTGAGTCGGATTCAGACGGTTACCCGCCAGAGGAAGGGAAGGGTCAAGCCCCGCCCACAAACGCAGGGATGCTGCGACCTGAGAGGCCGTCCCACCTGCCAATCACAGAGGAGGAGCCAGTGTCCAACCACCTGCAGCTGATGATGAGGAAGCACCTCCCCTCGTCCTCGACCGCGGACAGGAAGCTGGCGTTCTCCCTCAGCGGGTCCAAGTCGGTGGACGGCTGCGGGTACAACCCCTCCCCCACGTCCAGCGACCCCGAGGCCGCCGACGGGAAAACCCCGGACGCTTCAGGCGACTTCAACGATGCCAATGGCCAGAAAGCCGCCACCAGCCCCAAGAGCGCGCTGAAGTCGCCGTCGTCTCGCAGAAAGACGTCGCAGAACCTCAAACTGAGGGTCACCTTTGACGAGCAGGTCCACAAGAGCGCCGTCCAGGAGGCGGAGCCAAGCAAAGGGCATCATGGGAAAGAGAGGACTCCAACAGGAAGCTCTGAGACCAAACGGTCGTTTGGGACATTCCGTTCCATCATGGAGACGCTGAGCGGGAACACAAACCACAACAACAACAACGGCGGCGGTCAGTCCACGTGTCAGAACTCGCCTGGCAGGAAGTCCGAAGGTAAAGGAAGCCCTGGAGGGGGCGGAGCCAAGGGAAAGGGCAAAACCAGTAACGTTTAACTTGATAAATATAAGTGCCTAACGACGGGCAGCGAGCACAAAGCGAAGAGTCGAGAGCGAACGGCGAGAGGCAGCGGCACGAGAAACAGCTGAACGTCCAACATCAGGTTAAAGAGAAGAGGCGTCACTCTGAACCGAAAACAGAAACCGGTCAGAGTGAGACCTCCTCACATAAACGAGCAGAGTCAGCTGGTTTGTCCTGGAGGTCAGAGGTCACACAAAACTTCCAATATTAGAAAGAGAATGAATCATGTGACACATTGAACTCAAACCAGTGGATATGTTTAATGTCCAGGTTTAAACAGTCAAAGACGTGGGACTGTTCACGTACGTCTGTCGTTTATTAGAGTTTTTCTGTTTTTCTGTTGGTGGGTGTCGGAGCCAAACCTCCTCCACACGTTAGATATTGATTCGATTTGGATTCAGTCACAGTTTCTGCAGAAATGGTTGAAACTAACCGTCTCCTCAGAGTCCTTTCATGGTCTGGGCAGACTCCAGATGGTCCATCATCTCTGTTTTGAATCTTCGACTACGTTCAGACAGCAGGTCTTAATGCACAAGTCGGATTTTTTGGCGAAATCCGGGTTTTTTTGTGTTTGTGTTCGTTCATATTACACTTTAAATGTGACTTGTAATTTTTTTACTAGTCTACTGTTTTACTAGTGTTTACTTGTGTTCGGTCCAGTCAACGTCTTCTAATAATATCAGCACTAAAAACACCACCGTCCTCTGGTCTGGGATCAGCTGATGTGTGTTTACATCTGGGTCAAAGGTCAGTTATAGCAGGAGGAGGTGCCACTCTGCAGCATTTAGACCAAATACAACACAACAGTCGCTCTGTTTTGTGTTTTTTTAAATCCAATTTTACTGACTGCGTTTGTTTGGTTTTTAACATTTTTCTCTGAAATGAAACAACTTCAGCTCAGAAACAGGTGAAAAGACACATGAGTACAGTGTGTTTTAGGCTCTTATTCCACTATTTGTTAGTTATTGTATTTTTGAGTTTTCTAAATATTCTAATGTAATAAATGCAAAAATAGAGACAATAATAATAATTTAAAGTCACATCGGACGTAAAACAGTTTTCCTTTTATATTCCAGTGCTTCCTCCTCAGTGGAATATTAACCTGTAGCCAAATGTCAGGTGATCATGTGACCTAAATGGCAGCGGCGGCGTTTCTCGTGTTCTTCGCCTCAAACCTTCGACTCTTCGTCTTATTTTTGATGATTTCTGATGAGCGGCTCTGTCATCGGCTCTTTGTGTTTTTGTTTTAATGTGTTACGTTGATTCATGAATCTGAGAATCACTACATTAGAAAGAAAACAGAGGATTTTAATCCACTAAATGAAGGAGGTTTGTTTGTTTGTTTGTTCTCCGTGTCCTACAGAAACCTCACAAAACGCACCATTTGGTTTCAGTTTAATCAAAGAATCTGATGGTTATTTATCGATTTATTTATCACTAAAAGGTTGAATTTGCTCTTTTTTTATTTGCTGAACAATCGAAATCCTCCAGTTGGAATTCATCCTTTTGTCCAGAACCGTCTTTAACCCTTCGGTGTCCAGTCCACAGAGGTTCTACTCATCACCTAAAGCACAGAATCTGCACAGCACCGGAGTTATAGTAGCAGTCAAATTATTTTTCATACAATTTGTAAGTTTCTTTTTTTTTGTGTGTTTCATCAGTTTGAGCCAAAAATACCAAATACTGAATAACTCATATTTTTAACTCTTTACATGGAAACAAACCAGATTTTTGATGCAAAAAAAAAAGAAAAAAAAAAACACAAAAAACTTTTTCCCCCCAATATTTTACATTTAAATTGGATTATTATTTTTTTGTTTATTAGTTCCTCCTGTCATCTGTCAGTGATTCACACCAACATTAGTTCATATTGTTATTATTTTTGGTTCTAGGTCAAAGGTTAACTGTTAAATGTGTCAGTGTGTATTTTGTACTCATTGGTCGAAGGGTGTTAGTGTAGGAATTTAACACTGTTTATTATGGGATGGTTTAGAATTTTTAAAAAAAATCAGGCAAAAATGAACAACAGCTGAATTCAGACCTAAAACAAACTGTGTAAAATAATCTGACCTTTAATAACAAAGTGTGCATAATGCGCTCACCTGGACACCGACGGGTTAATAACATCAGATTTCTGATCCCAGGTCAGTTTGATTGGTTTCTGTTCGTCACTGGATTCTCTCCTCGACACTAAAGATGAATTATTGATATTTATGTTAATGCACATTTATATGAATCTAAAGAATGTGGTTATAATCGTGCACGTGGCCAACGTGCACCAGCACAAACAGATCTGTTTCAAACCACTGTGTATATACAGTCGTATTTAAGTTTTCTGACCTTATATTCCACTTGTTTGTTTCGGGTTCTTATCTATGCAGTATTTCTGGAATGAAGTAGACGTTTAGCTGTGTTTGTTTTTCGGACGGGGAGGTCGGACCACGCACCTTCTACAACAGTGTTTTCACCGAGTCGTGAACGCAAACGCGTCGCAGTTTAGTTCTGATCCGAGTCTGTCGAATGAAAAAACCCAGAAAAGCCCAGAGGGTTTTATCTGGTCCGAAGGAGTATTAGGACCACATACGAAATAAAAACACTTTAAACCATATCCAGATGAAACCCATCATTTTATGACAGTAAAGTCGTAATATTATAAGAATAATGTCATCATTTATAAACAGGTGGAAAAAATATCCATGTACCAGAATCCAGTCGTCCCCACTGGTCTGATAATAAAGAACTGGAACATTCTGAGAGGTTCCACTGTCATTTGGGGTTTCAAATACTGAGACTATTAGCCCCGCCACCAAATACTGAGACTATTAGCCCCGCCCACCATCAACACATTAGCATTAGTCGAAGGACTCTGAAGACAGTTCGCACACGTTTGGGTTTGTTTCATTGTAAGAACTGAACAGATTTAGAGTAAATTACTGAACCCACTTACTTATGAGTTTTTATTGCATTATTACAAATTTATTTTCAAAATATTAAGATTTTAATCTCATAAAAGTATGACATTATTTTCGTTAAATTATGAGTTTTTTAAAAATTTTTTGTAACTACGACTTTATTCTCATAATATTACGACTTTATTCTTGAAATATTACAACTTTATTCTCATAGTGAGGTGTTTTTATTTTTCCGACGTGGCGCTAATACACTGTCGTAATCTGGCGTCAGTGTTTTTCAGGTTTTCTTTTCAGTGTTGGAGCTAAATTCCTAAATTCAGCAGCTTGAACTCATGTTACTGCTTTAGTTTACAACAGAAAGTCCGATCAGTATTAATATTGAACTGATGTTCTCGTTATTAACAGTAACGATGTTTCGCAGAAGAAGCCCAGGTTTGACTGGAACTCTTTTTTTTTTTCTCTCTGTATCGTCTGTAATAAAACCACTAAAAACATCCACTCTGAATGAACTGAGCCCACATCAGTAACACACACCTGCAGTGGCAGCTGGCATTGGATGGTCGTTTGTAGTTTTTACGCGTCGTCAACACTTTGTGTAAAACAGGAATGAAAATGAAAATCCTGGAAAAGTCAATGATTATTTACATTTAAAGGTTGAATGTGGGATGATTTAGCTGCACAAACAGAAGATAATGTCAATAATGAGGATGTTTTCATTAGTTTTTACATGAGTTTAAGTCTTGTTACTTTGGACTTGAGTCAGTGGTGTCAAACATACGGCCCATGGGCCAAAACGGGCTCCCATAGGGTCCAGTCCGGCCCATGGGATGACCTGTGTGCATAATACGCTCAGCTGGATACCAGAGGGTTAACACAGTCACATGACAACAGTAAGGCTGTGTATCGGCAAGAATCTGGTGATACGATACAAATCCCAATACTAGGATCACCGTACGATATGTCATGATACTGTTAAAAAGGCCATTTTTTGTTTGTTTCTTTTTTAAATGATTATTTCCTTGAAGAATTGAACTACAGCATAAATCTGCACAAATCCTAAACACATTTGTATTTGATCCCAACAGGATCTAATGTTCTATCAGCAAATGTTCAAACTGTGTTCAAACTGAAGTTCTGTTTTCCAGACATTCCAGTTTCAGATCCTGTTCAAATGTTCAGATTCTATTAGTTCACAACTAACATCAGAACAGGATTTGAGTTCAATCCAACAAAAGGAACGAACATCTGCCTCTCAGACAGAAAAAAGTGCTTTTAGGATGATTCAAAGAACCATTATTTAATAAAACAGGGTTAAATAATAATAAATAAGATAGAAACAGTAAAGAAAACCAAAAAAGAACCTCAGCCATATCTGCATTTGAATAAATACCTAAAATATCCATACAGTACTTTTTAACATCGATACTCTACTGTGAATTGAAATATTGCGATCTTTTGCTGAAATGGTATTTTCTTCCAGCCCCAGACAACAGAGGAGTTATCGTCAGAGCCGTCGTTTCCACAACTGGTGTTCGTCAAACGTCACACTGATCACATATTTGGACTAGAAATGAGTTTTTCTGTTTTTTTAGGCTGATTTTAATACGTTTGAGTTTTTCTATCATTTAATTCAATAATTCATCAGTTTTTATTCGTGTGCATGAATCATCAGTTCAGTTTGGATCCTGTTACTTGTTTGACGTCATTATTTCATCTACAAATGTTTCCTCTCAGATGAATCTGATTTAACGTTTCTTTTAAACAGTAGGTTTGGGTTTTAAACTCCGCTCTGATGCAGTCGTGAACTGTTGATCTGTGGATTTTCTGCAGGTTTAGTTTAATCCTGTTTTTTTTTTTTTTTTTTGGACGTTTGTTGTGGTTTTACAGCGACTGCGCTGGTTCATAAACTCCTTCTGGATCATTTTAAAGCTGTTCATTCATTCAGATTTATTTTAAATATTTAATGTTTTTCAACACACGGTTAAGTATTAAAAAAACTCACCCAACATGGATGCGTTTCCTCGTCTGTGTTCTCATCTGTTTTCTGTTTTTACATCAGATACAACCTCATTTTAACTGGAAACAAACGGAGGATTTTATGACGAAACTTCAATTTTCTCCGGTAAAACAAAAGTATTACATTAATTGAAAACATTTACGTTTCCTCTGAGCGTTTGGACTTTTTATTTATTTTTTTTTTTTACAAATGAAATGAGTTCAAGCTCCATGTGAAGTGTATTTTTACACTTTTGTTTAATTATTTCCTATTTTGTTTCATCTCCTGGTTCCACATCAGATCCAACCGGGACGTTTTTAAACCTGTTTCTACGACTGCGTATTAGCATCACATACAGAAATAAAAACACTGTCACTACGAGAATAAAGTTGGAAAATATTGAGGTAAAACCCGTAATTTTACATGAGTAAAGTCGTAGTTAAAAAATAACTCATAATTTAACAAAAATAATGTCGCACTTTGATGAGATTAAAGTTGTAATATTTTAAAAATAAATTTGCAATAGTGCGATAAAAAGTCATAGTTTATAAATCTTAAGCCTTAATCCTTGTTGACAGAGTTTCCAGTTCCAGCGAATGCAACAAACGAAGCATCAACTTTCACTTCTGTTGGAGCGGACGACTAATGCTAATGTGTAGATGGGCTAATAGGCTCAGTATTTGGTGGGCGGGGCTAATAGGCTCAGTATTTGGCCTTTGTGCGTAAACCCCAAATGAAAGTGGAACCTCAGAATGTTCCACTTCTCCAGTCTGAGACCAGTGGGTACAACTGGATTCTGGTAAATTATATTTTTCCACCTATTTTTAAATTACAACATTGTTCTTGTAAAATTATGGTTTTATTCTTGAAATATGATGACCTTAATCTCATAAAAGTATGACAGAATTTCCGTGAAATTGTGATTTTTTTTTTTTTTAAACAACGACTTTATTCACAAAATATTACGACTTTATTCTCATAAAATTATGACTGTTTTTGTTATTCCGCTTTCTCATAAAATTATGGGTTTTATCACGATATTTTACAATTCTGTTCTCGCAGTGACAAGTGTGAAGAATGAAATCGTAATATTATGAGAATAATGTCGTCGTAGTTCCAGAATAAAGCCATAATATTACAAAAATAATGTCATTTAAAAACAGGTGGGAAAATATCATAATTTACCAGAATACACGTTCTGTGAGGTTCCACTTTCATTTGGGGTTTAAACACAAAGGTCAAATACTGAGACTATTAGCCCTGCCCACCAAATACTGAGACTATTAGCCCCGCCCACCAAATACTGAGACTATTAGCCCCGCCCACCATCAACGCATTAGCATTAGTCAAACTTTGAAGACAGTTCGCACACATTTGGGTTTGTTTCGTCTTAAGAACCGAACAGATTTGGAGTAAATTACTGAAGTTACTTAAGGCTGACAATTTCTAAATTCTGACTTTTTATCGCACTATTGTGATTGTATTTTCAAAATATTATGACTTTAATCTCATAAAAGTACAACATTATTTTTATTTTTTTTAAGCTACGACTTTCTTCTTATAATAATATGCGTTTATTCTTGAAATATCCCCACTTCATTCTCATAGTGACAGGTGTTTTTATTTTTCCGATGTGGCGCTAATACGCCGTCGTATGTTTCTGACCAGTTCACAACATTTTTTGAAGATGCAGTTTTTTTTTCCTTTTATTCCAATCATCTGTATTCTTTTTTTTTTTCCAAACTCTTCAGATGTTTTTTTTTTTCTATGTTCAGATGTTGATCAGATGTCGTATCAGTGAATGTTGAAGCAGATTGAGTTTTTTTTGTTTGTTTTTTTTTACTAACCAGCGTGTACAGAAACAGACGTGGTGTTCAAATGTCTTCGATGCCTGAAAACTAAAATAAACTCTTGGATTTCTACCACATGGTGTCAGCTTTGTTCTTTAACGTCCGATATGTGGCTGCTTTATGAGCTGCTGTTGTTGACTCTTTACTGGGTTTATTTTATATTTTATTTTATTATTTTTTTTATATTTATAATTCTTTTTTCCTCTTTGGGCATTATTTTTTTTCCCATATTTCTCAAGTGTTTTTTTTTTTTTTTTCATTTGTTGATCCTTTGGTTTGTGTTTTGGGTTTTTCTGGATAAAATTTGGCAGAAACTTTTGTTTTTTGTTACATTTTTGAAATCCAGTGTCTTTTACTCGTACATGTTTTATTTTCCCATGATGCATTTGCACCCTATGGTTACCTTAAAAATGTACACGCACAAAGAAAAAAACTTCTATAAAGTCATAGTACGACGATTTTTTTTGCTTTTTTTTTCAGAAATGTATTAAATAATTTCAGCTCTGCTTAAAACTACCAAACATTCAACAATTTTCTGGATTTTAACCCTTTAAATGCCAGTTAAATTGTTTCAGTTTTAAATGATTTATTACAAAAAAACCTACATTTTATTTAGAAGAACGCTAGTGATATTTGATACATTTTAAAAAAAATAAATTTTAACAAATAACGTTTTTCGAGAATATTCAGACTATTTAATGACATACTGTGAATAGTTGCAGTAAATAATGTGAACGCTAATGAGAATATCTGTTACATTTGACATAAAAACCATGTTTCTCTTGTGAATATTAACACCAAATATTTGTTTCTGTGAATATTAGTTCTAATAAATGAAATTTTTGTGAATTTTTATAGTAAATAAGATTTTTTGTTGACAAATTATAATATTTGACAATAAAATAATGTTTTTTGTGAATGTGAGGATGGTAAGAAACACTGATATTTCTGTGAATATTTGACACTAAATATAATTTCTGTTAATAATGTTACTGTTAAATTCCATTTTGTCAAACATAAAGATCAAATATTAATATTTTTGTGAACCTTAACATTCACTCTGTAAATATCTTTAAATTTTCTACTTAAATTTTTATCCTTTAAGGGCATTTGTTTCTACCTTCCTTTCTTGTGCTGCTGTAAACTCATACATTTCCCCACAGTGGGATCAATAAAGTCTAATCTTATTAAATAATCATGTTTTTCAGAATATTCAGACTAATTAATGACATACTGTGAATAGCTGCAGTAAATACTGTGAGCACTAATGAGAATATCTGTCACTATTTGTCACATTTGACAGAAAAACCATGTTTTTCTTGTGAATATTAATAATATATATAATTATATAGTGACATAAATAAGAGGGTTTTTTTGGGTGAATATTGACAAGCTTTTATGTTTGTTAACACTAGAAGGTATTTTATTGGGTGAATATTGACACTAAATAATATTAATTTATCACCGAATAATGACATCATTAAAGATGGAAATGAAGGTTTTTTTTTTAAAGTCAAACCAAAGCTTTGTTGTGTTCAATGTCTTGTTTTTGTTTGGTAAAACCAGGCGTCATTAGCTCCGCTCTCGTCCACCTGACGTTTCCTTAATCCAGTGTATTTATCAGTTTATTTATTATTCTTCTGAATCCAGTAAAAGCACAAACAAATTGCTGTTTTAATTAATTCATGACATATTTAAGTAAATACTGATAGATTACTTATTTATTTAATGTTTGTATTTCTAATTTCATTAATAAATGAAACATTTATGGCCTTTTCAAATGATGTATTTTATTTAATTTTGGCACCACTGGCACTCCATACAAACAGTATGAGTGTTTTTGTGAATATTGACAAGTTTTTATGTTCGTTAACACAAGAGGGTATTTTTTGGGTGAATATTGACACTAAATAATAATATTGTTGATTTATCACCAAATAATGACGTCATTAAAGATGGAAATGAAGTTTTTTTCTTTTTTAAATCAAACCAAACCTTTGTTGTGTTCAATGTCTCGTCTTTGTTCGGTAAAACCAGGCGTCTGTTACGTGTCATTAGCTCCGCCCTCGTCCACCTGACGTTTCCTTAATCCGACGTATTTATCAGTTTACTTATTATTGTCTGAATCCTGTAAATGATGAAGACGTCAGCGTCGGACAAATCAAACCACAGGATGGTTTTTTTTTTTTTTTTTTTAATCGATTCAGCGGAACCTCAAACCCACCGCGGCCTCGGACCCTCCGCGGCCCCTGAGCCTCATTTTTGACCACGTAGATGGAGACGGATGACGCTTGTGAATTGTGTTTTCTGCTCATTTAACGGACGGACGGCAGCGCTCGTATATTTATCCCTTCGCGCTTCAGCGGCATCAAAAACAGTCACTTAACGGCCACGATTTATGGTGTTTGTGAAGCAAATTGGCCTGTGATGGTTCCCACGCAGGCCCCGCCCCCGCCCCCGCCCCCTCCCTCCCACCGGGGGCCTAATGGGGTCGGCTCTAATGGCGTCCCTCCATCATCGAATATGAAACATGAGCCTTCGACAATCGACAATTAGCGGGAAGACGTGACGAGCGCCGGGTTTGGGCGCCGTCGAGTAAAAAAAAAAAAAAACAGCTGTTTGTTTGGTTTTTTTCCATCTTTTCTTCCTGTGTCTTTGTAAAAAAGGAGGGGGGGGGGGGGGGGGGTGGGGGTGGGGGTGGGGGGGTGGAGTTAAACTGATAAATTAGACCTCATTTATTGGACAACAGTTTGAGTCGATACCCATGGGCCTTTGCTCTGCGGCGAGGCTCCACAGCCGCTAATTGGTGCGTTGTTGTTGTTGTGTGGACGGGGGGGGTGCGTTTGGTGGAGTTTAA
>NC_043965.1:0-55000 GCF_902148855.1 Sphaeramia orbicularis | reverse complement strand
TCCTCCTCCTCCTCCTCCTCCTCCTCCCTGTGTATCCTGAATAACCTGCTGTAAACTCCTGCTGTATTTTCATTTTCCTCCTCCTCCTCCTCTTCCTCCTCCTCCTCCACTCCTCCTCCTCTTCCTCCTCCTCCACTCCTCCTCCACTCCTCCTCCTCCTCCCTGTGTATCCTGAATAACCTGCTGTAAACTCCTGCTGTATTTTCATTTTCCTCCTCCTCCTCCTCCTCCTCCTCCTCCTCCCTGTGTATCCTGAATAACCTGCTGTATTTTCATTTTCCTCCTCCTCCTCCTCCTCCTCCTCCTCCTCCTCCTCCTCCTCCTCCTCCTCCTCCTCCTCCACTCCTCCTCCTCCTCCTCCCTGTGTATCCTGAATAACCTGCTGTAAACTCCTGCTGTATTTTCATTTTCCTCCTCCTCCTCCTCCTCCACTCCTCCTCCTCTTCCTCCTCCTCCACTCCTCCTCCTCCTCCCTGTGTATCCTGAATAACCTGCTGTAAACTCCTGCTGTATTTTCATTTTCCTCCTCCTCCTCCTCCTCCTCTTCCTCCTCCTCCTCCTCCTCCTCCTCCTCCCTGTGTATCCTGAATAACCTGCTGTAAACTCCTGCTGTATTTTCATTTTCCTCCTCCTCCTCCTCCTCCTCCACTTCTCCTCCTCTTCCTCCTCCTCCACTCCTCCACTCCTCCTCCTCCTCCCTGTGTATCCTGAATAACCTGCTGTAAACTCCTGCTGTATTTTCATTTTCCTCCTCCTCCTCCTCTTCCTCCTCCTCCACTCCTCCACTCCTCCTCCTCCTCCCTGTGTATCCTGAATAACCTGCTGTATTTTCATTTTCCTCCTCCTCCTCCTCCTCCTCCTCCTCCTCCACTCCTCCACTCCTCCTCCTCCTCCCTGTGTATCCTGAATAACCTGCTGTAAACTCCTGCTGTATTTTCATTTTCCTCCTCCTCCTCCTCCTCCTCCTCCACTTCTCCTCCTCTTCCTCCTCCTCCACTCCTCCACTCCTCCTCCTCCTCCCTGTGTATCCTGAATAACCTGCTGTAAACTCCTGCTGTATTTTCATTTTCCTCCTCCTCCTCCTCCTCCTCTTCCTCCTCCTCCACTCCTCCACTCCTCCTCCTCCTCCCTGTGTATCCTGAATAACCTGCTGTAAACTCCTGCTGTATTTTCATTTTCCTCCTCCTCCTCCTCCTCCTCCTCCTCCTCCTCCTCCTCCTCCTCCTCCTCCTCCTCCACTCCTCCACTCCTCCTCCTCCTCCCTGTGTATCCTGAATAACCTGCTGTAAACTCCTGCTGTATTTTCATTTTCCTCCTCCTCCTCCTCCTCCTCCTCCACTTCTCCTCCTCTTCCTCCTCCTCCACTCCTCCACTCCTCCTCCCTGTGTATCCTGAATAACCTGCTGTATTTTCATTTTCCTCCTCCTCCTCCTCCTCCTCCTCCTCTTCCTCCTCCTCCACTCCTCCACTCCTCCACTCCTCCTCCTCCTCCCTGTGTATCCTGAATAACCTGCTGTAAACTCCTGCTGTATTTTCATTTTCCTCCTCCTCCTCCTCCTCCTCCTCCTCCTCCTCCTCCACTCCTCCACTCCTCCACTCCTCCTCCTCCTCCCTGTGTATCCTGAATAACCTGCTGTATTTTCATTTTCCTCCTCCTGTAATTGACATTGGGCCCAGTTTCCCGCTCTTTTGCTCGCTCGCTCACTCACTTGCTCGCTCGCTCGGTGCAGAAAGTGTTTGCGACCCCGGAGACGAGTCCGATCGTTGACGACGTTCTGTAAAATGTCAGAAATACACGAGCGTTAACAGCGAAAGAGATGATTGATTTTTTTTTTTTCTTTCCCCAATTTCTTCCGAGTCGTGCGAGCGCAGGTTTGGCTTTAATCAGCTTCTCACAGGAGAGTCTGGTTTTACATGTTTCACCTCCGCACGCCGTGTTTCTGTCGAAACAGAAACTCAAAGGCCGAAAACTCAAACGTCCACGTCAACTCAAACGCATCAGCAGAGTCTGAACGCGTCGGCCGCCGTTTAAAACCCAGAAAAACACACACCTGTGGACGCCAGAACACCTGAACCGTGGAAGCACCTGCACGTCAGCCTCCGCCAAGAACAGACCAATGACAGCCCACCACCTGGCTCCACCCACCAACATGTGACTGACCTTTGACCTTTGACCCTCTGTTCTCCGCCCACAGACACCCTTTAACCACAGCGTCCCGATAATGACACTGGGTTTTTATACAATGTATTTTGAACTTTTTTTTTGTTTACATTTTTTAAAAATAATTTATCAACTTGAGCCATAAATAAAAATATCAAATACTCAATAACTGCCATATTTTAACCCTTTAAATATCATGTTTGTAACAGAAACAAACCAGATTTTTTGATGCAAAAAAAAAAAAAAATTCCAATATTCTACATAAAACTTTTATATTTATTTATTTATTTATTATTTGTTCCTTCAGTCATCTGTCAGTGATTAACTCCAACATTGGTTCATATTTTTATGTATGTATTTATTGTTTGTTTGTTTGTTTCTTTCGTCATCTGTCAATGATTCACACCAACATAGGTTCATATTATTATTATTTTTGGTTCTAGATGAAATGTTAAATGTGTCAGTGTGTATTTTGTTAGTGTTGGAATTTAACCCTGTTTATTATGGGATGGATTTAGTGGATGGATCAGAATTTAAAACAATCAGACACAAAAGAACTATTGAATTCAGACCAAAAACTTTTTCTTCGTCTTTGTTTTGTGTGTTTTTGCCTTGATATTACCTCGGCCAGGAGGTACTGTGATCATTGTGCTTTGTGTGTGTGTGTGTTTGTTTGTTTCTGCACTCTGAGTGCTTTTCTTGTTGTTGTCGTTTGTCTTTGTTTGTAATTTTGTTATGTTTTTGTTGTTTTTGTTCTTAATCTTTGTTTTGTGTTTGCCTCTGTTGTTATGTTTTTGTTTGTTTTGTTTCATTTTGTTGTTGTGTTTCTGTTTTTATTTCTTCACCTATTTTTCTTCTGTGTTTGCCTCTGTTGTTGTTGTTATGTATTTGTCGGTGTGGTGTTGTTGTTGTGTTGGTGTTTTTCTGTTGTATTGATATTGTTGTTATTGTTGTGTTGTTGTGTTTTTGTTGTCATGTTGTCATTGTGTTGTTTTCATCATGTTATGTTTTTGTTGTTGTGTTGGTGTTTCTGTTGTGTTGTCATTGTCTTGTTGTCGTTGTGTTGGTGTGCTTTTGTTGTTGTGTTTTGTAGTGTTATTGTGTTTTTGTTGTCATTATGTTGTTGCTGTGTTGTTGTGTTTCTGTTGTCGTGTAGTAGTTTTGTTGTCATTGTGTTGTTGTGTTTTTGTCGTTGTTGTGTTTGTGTTGTTTGTGTTGTTGTGTTTGTGTTGTTGTTGTGTTTGTGTTGTTGTGTTTGTGTTGTGTTAGTGTTGTTGGGTTAGTGTTGTTGTGTTTGTGTTGTTGTTGTGTTTGTGTTGTAGTTGTGTTTGTGTTGTTGTGTTTGTGTTTTTGTTGTGTTTGTGTTGTTGTGTTTGTGTTGTTGTTGTGTTTGTGTTGTTGTTGTGTGTGTTGTTATGTTTGTGTTGTTGTGTTTGTGCTGTTGTGTTTGTGCTATTGTGTTTGTGTTGTGTTTGTGTTATTGTTGTGTTTGTGTTGTGTGTGTTGTTGTGTTTGTGTTGTGTGTGTTGTTGTGTTTGTGTTGTTGTGTTTGTGTTGTTGTTATGTTTGTGTTGTTGTTGTGTTTGTGTTGTTGTGTTTGTGTTGTTATGTTTGTGTTGTTGTTGTGTTTGTGTTGTTTGTGTTGTTGTGTTTGTGTTGTAGTTGTGTTTGTGTTGTTGTTGTGTTTGTGTTGTTTGTGTTGTTGTGTTTGTGTTGTTGTGTTTGTGTTGTAGTTGTGTTTGTGTTGTTGTTGTGTTTGTGTTGTTTGTGTTGTTGTGTTTGTGTTGTAGTTGTGTTTGTGTTGTTGTTGTGTTTGTGTTGTTTGTGTTGTTGTGTTTGTGTTGTAGTTGTGTTTGTGTTGTTGTTATGTTTGTGTTGTTGTTGTGTTTGTGTTGTAGTTGTGTTTGTGTTGTTGTGTTTGTGTTGTTATGTTTGTGTTGTTGTTGTGTTTGTGTTGTTGTGTTTGTGTTGTTGTTGTGTTTGTGTTGTAGTTGTGTTTGTGTTGTTGTGTTTGTGTTGTTATGTTTGTGTTGTTGTTGTGTTTGTGTTGTTGTGTTTGTGTTGTAGTTGTGTTTGTGTTGTTGTGTTTGTGTTGTAGTTGTGTTTGTGTTGTTGTGTTTGTGTTGTAGTTGTGTTTGTGTTGTTGTTGTGTTTGTGTTGTTGCGGTCCCTCCTCCCTCTCTTTCTTCTTCTCTCCGTTCATTACTGCAGCTTTTCGTCGTCTCTGTTCCTTTTATCGTCGTCTGTAAAATGGCTGAGATCATAACCTGTAGTGTTTTCTTGTGTGTGTTTGTGTGTGTGTTTGTGTGTGTGTTTGTTTGTGTGTTTGTTTGGGGGGGGGGGGGGTCTCGGGGGGGTGGTGTTGTTAGAGTAGACGGTCGTCCGGGCCGTAAACAGGAAGCTGACATTATCTCTCTGCGATGGACACATTTTCTGGGCTGCTGTTGTTTGTTTGTTCTGGTATTTATCGGACGGCGGCGGCGGTGGCTTTGACCCCGCCCATCGACCGCCCAGCGCTCCCATTAAGGCTGACGGCGAATCCACTGGGACTGGTGGGGGGGCTGTTTGTCGACGCTTTATGGCCTCGTGTCGACCGTTCACAGACTCAAACGTGAGAACCATAAGGAAACAAGCCAGTTTTATCGACAAACACACAAATGTAACTATTTTCAAACTTTATAAAGTCAGAGGTTTCCGATAAAAAAACTAAACGCATCATAAACGAGCGTAAAAATCGACATTTATCTGCAAATCTGTCGCCGTTAAAACACTGAACACAAATGAAAGTTATTGATTAAACCGATCGATAAACGTCGTCACTTTTGTTTGAGGAGAAAAAGTCGCAAATGTTTTTATCGGATTTGTTTTGTTAATTAAAACAATCCGATCTACGGCCTTTATTTGAGGAAAAACACATTCAAATCAGAAAAACCACCGACGATAAAAAACAGGTTTAATTAAAGACGTTTTATTCACATGAATTTACAAAGATTTCAACATTTTATGAATAAACGGATTTAAATTCATCTGAAAAAATAAACGAGTCTGAGTTTGATGAAGAAAATAGTGTTTTTCTGCCGTTTTCACCTGAAAAAAAAAAAGAAACAACTCACAGATGATTTGAAGCCTTCAGCGTCACAGACCAGAGCCTCACATGTATGGTTCTGGTTCTGGTTCTGTTGTAGTTCCCCTGGTCTTCTATGGGTTCTGGTTCTGTCTGAGTCCTGGTTCTGGTTCTGTCTGAATTCTGGTCCTGTCCCGTCTAGTCTCCTACCTGGGTTCTGGTTCTGTCTTCTCTGAGTCCTGGTCCTGGTTCTCTCAGGGTTCTTGTTCTGTTTTATCTGGGTTCTGGTTCTGGTCTTGTCTATTTTCTGGTCCTGGTCTTGTCTGGGTCCTGGTCCTGGCTCTGGTCCTGGTCTTGTCTATTTTCTGGTCCTGGTCTTGTCTGGGTCCTGGTCCTGGCTCTGGTCCTCTCAGGGTTCTGGTCCTGGTCTTGTCTATTTTCTGGTCCTGGTCTTGTCTGGGTCCAGGTCCTGGTCCTGGTCCTGGTCCACTCACTTTGTGGGGCAGAAGGGGCAGGAGTTGTTCTTGCTGGACTGGACCCAGACCCGGATGCAGTCCCTGTGGACCGTGTGGGTGCAGGTCAGGGGGTGGCGGTTCTCCGGGTCCACGGGGTTCTGACACATGAGGCAGGGTTTCCGGGCCACGCCCCCCCCACCGGTGGGGGCGGGCCTCTGGATGGGCCCGGGGGCGGGGCGTCCCCTCTGGGCCAGGACCCCGCCCACCTGCTCCACCATCTCGTCCATGGACATGCCCGCCAGCGTCCCGCGCGCGCCCTTCACCTGCTGCAGCAGCGACGTCAGGTGGGCCCTGGTGCATTGTGGGAAATGAGCCCCCAGCTTCTCCAGGACCTTGTCCAGTTTAGAGGCAGAGGGCGGGGCCGAGGGGGCGGTGGCGGTGGCAGTGGCGGCGGCAGGGGGAGAGGCCGGGAGGACGGGAGGGGACGGGGACAGGCTGGGGGGTGGAGTCACCCTGACTGGCACTCTGATGTGGGCGGGGTGGGGGGGCTGAAAGGCGGGCTGAGGTGGGTACTGGTAGTGATGGGGGGGCGGGGCTGGGTATCTGAGGCGGAGCTGCGGCGGCACCGGGTAATAATTGGGGTATATCTGAGGAGGGGGTGGGCCCAAACGGGGCGCCGGGATTGGCTGTGGAGGAATGACCAGCGGTCGAACCACGGACTGCATCACACGGCTGAAGGACAGGTCGGCCTGGGGGGGGCGGAGACAGGGGCGGAGACAGACAAAACAAGACCATTAAAGACGATTCCAGGTTTGGACCCTGGACTCTGGTCCACCTGCAGAACCTAGACCAGAATCTGGTTGGATCAGGTCTGTAGAGGGTCTGAGGAGGCCTGGGGGGGGGGGGGGGTGTCTTACCATGGGGACCGCAGGCAGAGACGGGACGCTGATCCGGGGGAGGGACTGGACGCTGCGTCCCTGCTGCAGCTGCTGTAGAACCTCCTGGAAGCGGGTCTGCAGGTCCGCCTGGCTCCTGCGGACCGCCGCCTCCTTCTTCTCCCACTGCGGCCTCTCCTGCCGGTACTTATGAGGAAACTCCACCCTCAGTGCATTCAGGTACGCCCCCACCTGGAAGGAACGCCACAGGACAGTCAGAGTCCAGGTCTGGGTCTGGGTCCGGGTCCGGGTCCAGGTCTGGATGATGTGGTGTTTTTGTTTGTTCAGGCGTAACTGGACTCAGCGTCTGATAATTATCCTGTATTTTTACTGGTTCTGATCCGTCTGAGGTCATGTGGGCGGGGTTTGGACCCTGTTTGACCCTCCTGTTTTCTGAAATAATGTCTGATTATTGATTATTGATGTGATCTGTAACTGGACTGAACGTCCAAAAGGAGGCGTGGCCAAAACTACCACGGAACACAATCTAAACCTCCTCTGTCTTTTCTGATTGGTCATGTGTGGTTGTTGTCTAAGGCCCGCCCACCTCGTCAAGCCAGGCCTCGATTTGAGCCATGGCCACGCCCCTCTGCTTCTCCACGGCGGCGATCTCGTCCTTCAGGGCCTGAAGCTCCGCCTCCTGCGCCTCCTTCCTGGCCATCTCCATCTCCGCCCTCAGCACGTCCAGCTCCTCCTTCCACCTCCTCTGCTCCTCCTGCTGCTCCTCCGTGAGCGCCGTCAACTTCCTGTCGCTCTCCTCCAGCTCCTTCGCCAACCTGGACCCAAACAGGAAGTAGAAGGTGGGGTTGAACTCTGACGTTAAAACAGGAAACAGGTTTGGTACTGACTCCGCCCCCTCCACCTGTTGTTCTCCTCCTCCAGTCTGCTCTTCTCTGATGTCATTTCCTGTTTCTTGGCGGTGAAGTTCTTCCTGGTGGCCTTGGAGTTGTTGAGCTGCAGTTTGACTCGAAGCGACTCCAGTTTGTCCAGAAGAACCTGAACCAGAACCAGAACCAAGTCAGTGCCTGTCACTGGTATTAATGAAAACAAACAAGAAAATAATCCACAAAACAAACTAAATAATAAAACAAGCTAAATAATAAAACAAACTAAATAATAAAACAAACTAAATAATCAACAAAATGAACAAACATTCAAATTAATTGCACATTATGTTCCATTTTGTTATTAATGAGCTATCTAGACCCTAGACCCTGGACCGTAGACCCTGGACCCTGGACCCTAGACCCTGGACCCTAGACCCTGGACCCTAGACCCTGGACCCTGGACCCTAGACCCTGGACCCTGGACCCTAGACCCTGGACCCTGGACCTTGGACCCTAGACCCTAGACCCTAGACCCTGGACCTTGGACCCTAGACCCTAGACCCTGGACCCTGGACCCTAGACCCTGGACCCTGGACCGTAGACCCTGGACCCTGGACCCTAGACCCTAGACCCTAGACCCTGGACCCTGGACCCGTGTTGACCCCAGGTCTAGTCCAGACTGGGTTTAAACTGGGGCCTGTTTTACTGGGTCTGAGCAGGTCTGAGCAGACCCGGGTCCACACAGACCTGGTGCTGCCTGGTCGCCTCCTCCTTCTTCTTGTGCAGCTGCTGCTTGTGTTTGCCGTGCGCCTCCTCCTCCTCCTCCCGTTTCCTCCTCAGGGCGTCGTACTCCTGCTGCAGAACGGACACGGACGCCAACATGGACGCCAGACGAAGCTCCCAGTCTGAGTCTGTGTTTACAGAGCGGTCTGATGTAAGGAGGTCTGTCTGGACCCACTGATCTGAGGAGGAGGAGGAGGGGAGGGGGGGGGGGGGGGGGGGGGGGGGGGAAGAGGAGAGGGAGGAGGAAGAGGGGGAGGAAGGAGAAGCACTGTTCATTTTTTGGATTGTTTTATTCACTTCACTTAATTCCGTAGATTATTTGGGTCACTTTTCTGTTAACTTCTTTCACCTTTTAACATTTTAAAACTATTTTAGTCTTTTTTTATTCTTTCTTGTCTTCCTTCTGTACATTTTGAATGAATCTTCTCTTGTTTTCTTAGTGGATGAAGTTTGTTTCTAATCTGTATAAACTTTATTTACTGTTCCATCCATGTTTTCATCTCCATCATCACTGGTTCACATTAAATCACTTCATTCTTTCACTTTCATCTTTTCTCTTCTGTACTTTTTTTTTTTTTTTTTTTTACCTTAGAAGTTTCTAGAAATCATCACATTTTTGTTTTATTTTTTTCCACATTTCCGGTTTGTATTCTTTGATTTGCGGCTGAGCAGCTGCTGTTCGTACCTTCCACTGTCCGCATTAGTCCCAGTCTGTTCATCTGCTCCTCCACCTCCTCCATCATCTGTTTCACCTCCTCCTCCTCCTCCTTCTTTTCTTCTTCTGTTGGAATTAAAAGTGTCTCTTCTTCTTCTTCTGCTGCTCCTAAAGCGGTGGCAGCGGCTAACCCGTTAGCATCCATGCTAACAGACGCTAAAGTCAAACTAAACCTGTTCAGATGTAAAAGTCCGACAGAGTGAAACCTCCGACCTCCAACAAACACTTTAATAAGGTTTTAGTCCAACTCCGGGTCGTTAAACTCCAGTTTCCTGCGTGGACGTGATCAGTGATCTGAACCCGGAAGTGTAGGTGCATCACTGAAAACATTCCCCCGAAACATCCAGTTTGTTCAGACTGTGACGTTTCCGCCTCAAAGATCGTCTATAGAACAGACTTCAGTATCACCTGAGAAGTATTCAACATCTCCCACATCTTATTATGTTATCAAAATGAAAAAATAAAGTATTTTAACGTGAAATAAAAAATGTTTCAAACAATATGGAACAATTTGGTCTAACCTGATGCTTTTTTGGGGTTTTTTTTGGTTTTTTTTTTTTTTTTTTACTTTTGTTGTTAGAAAAGAAAAACACATCAGATGTCATAAATAACATTATGTTGTGGTTAAAATAGTTACATTTTGATAATTTTTTAATTGTATGACAGGTTTAACAGACAAATGAGTCCATCTGTAAACTGTTCCATTTCACATTAGAAATACCAATCACATTATTTTATTTACAATTTTTGACCACTTTATGCATTTTGTTGCTTTTTTTGTTCATTTACAGTCATTCATTTTTTTATTGTGGTAATTTTCTGTGATAATTTTGAGTTTTTCTATAATTGTTACATATTTCGCTGATTCATATTGATCATTTTTGTTCCTTTTGGTTATTACTGTGATGTTTTTGGTGATACATTGATTATTTTGTGTATTTCTTGGTCATTATTTTGTTAATTTTGGGTCATTGTTTTGATTATTTTATGAACTTTTGTACATTTCATGTGATTATTTTGTCATTTTTGGTAATCATGGTGATTATTTTGTATGTTTTTTTCATTTCATTTTGTTCATTTTTGTTCTTTATATTCGTTATCTTGTACGTTTTTGGGTATTTCATGTATCTATTTTCTGCAATTGTGTTGATTATTTTGTGTATTTTCCTTAATTTTCTCTATTATTTTTTAATTTCATGTATGTTTTTTATTTTGTTTAATTATGTTCATTTTTGTGTGGCACATCTCAGTATTTAATCAATCAGTTTTCTTCTTCTTTTTAAAAAAATTTTATTGGCACAAAGGTACGGAAGCATATTGCAATCGCACAAAAAAAAAAAAAAAAAAAAAAAAAAAAAAAAGGCTCTGTTTTTCCTGAATTCCCGAGATACTGTTTTCTGAAAAATAAAAATTTGGTTCTTTTTTTTTTTTTTTTTTTTTTTTTTTAATACAAGATAATTATCTTGTTAATTCA
The DNA here is from genome assembly GCF_902148855.1 of Sphaeramia orbicularis. Lineage (NCBI taxonomy): Eukaryota > Metazoa > Chordata > Actinopteri > Kurtiformes > Apogonidae > Sphaeramia > Sphaeramia orbicularis. The sequence continues at coordinate 44,587 of NC_043965.1, read as the reverse complement.
GATAAACAGAGCCAATTTTTTAAAATGTATTTTTTCTTGTAATTATGAGATAATTATCTTTTTAATTCAGAAAAACAGAGCCGAATTTTATTTTAGTCTGTGAATGCAATACACTTCTGTACAAAGCAAATTTACATTTCAACAATGGGAAAATATTATAGAGGAGTGAATCAGAAATACATTAGGAGACATGGAAGAACGGGGAAACAGAACTACTGCAAAAATCTGAAACCAAAACAAAAAGATGAAGACATCTGAAGTGTGATGAAAAGAAAGAAAAATAATAAATAAATAAATCTGACTGGAGCACAAAGGACTAAAGCAAGAATACAATTAAAACAGAAAGGACTGAGATCAACTGGAATAAAGTTTTGGGGCTTTTTTGGACATATTTACAATATACTGTAGAGATGTGTAATAATGAAGAAAACCACAGGGAAACAAATTAAAGGAGGGTTCATGTTTTTTTTCACTTGCAACAATGAATATGAAATGTAGCCAAAATAATAAAAAGGTGAACAATATGTTTGATGTGAACTTCTAATGAATCCATCAAATAAATAATAATCACACGAAGAAAAAGACAGGTTTTCCATTTTTAAGAACAAACAACTGTGACTTTTATTCTTGTTTGTTCTAATCTTTTCTTTTCCAGATGTTTTCTCTCTTTTTTTAATAGATATTTTCTCTCTCTCTCTCTCTCTCTCTTTTTTTTTTTTTTTTTTTAAATAAGAGACGTTTTCTCTTTGGTTCCTGGAAGCGGCGGCAGAGTGACACCTCCTCTCCCGGTCCTCCTCCTCCTCTGGATCCGGACTCCGTGGGTCACATGACGGCCTGGAGCCTCCTGCTCCTCCGCCCCTCTGCGTCTCCGTCAGTCCGCCGTTCGCTCGCTGTCTGTCGGCTAACCGTTAGCTTCAGCTCCGCTCACACACGACGCGACGATGGCGGACGCGGCCCGGGACCCGCAGCAGGATGACACCGGCCTCCTGGAGCTGGAGGACGGGGAGGACCTGTTCCCGGAGCCGGGGCCGGGGCCGGCCCTGGAGGAGGTGAGGAGGAGGTGATGGAGGGGGGGAGGCCGAGGGGAGGCAGGGCGGGATGCTTCTGCTCCGACACAAACAAACTCCGGTCAAAGCGGTGGACTGAATCTGACCGGTTAATCGAATAAACAGTTGAGCCCCAGTGTGATGGTCCAGCAGTGGCCGGAGCGGCTACGGAGGCCCAGGGGGTCAAACCCACAGCTGAGGTGTGTTCACGGCGTCAGGTGACTGTCACAGGTGTACGAGCTGCGTTCACGGAAAACCGGAAAAACCAATGACACTCAGCTCGGTTCGTTTTGTTCGAGTAAAAAACGGTCAAAACAGCAGTTAAAGTTTATTCACTTCATTCAGTTGAAGCAAAGTTTGAGTTTTTAAATTAAATAGTTTTTGCACAAAGAAAAACTCACTTTAAAGATGTTTAACCTGATTTAAAAAAAAAAAAAGGTGTTTTTTAATCTAAGAAACAGAACAAGTGAAAGAGAGAGTCATGAGGAAAATAAAAAACAAATAAACAAAAACAGTTGGATTATTTATTCAGAATAAAACTGATTTATGTAAATGAGGTGAAATAGAAACAAGTTTCACAGAAAAGTTCAAGAAAAAAAACATGATTCAGTTTTTTCCACTTTTTTGATAAAGAGTTAAAACCTGAATCAGAACCCTCAGACCTGGTCCTGCTTTAGCCCCTCAGACCTGGTCCTGCTTTAGCCCCTCAGACCTGGTCCTGCTTTAGCCCCTCAGACCTGGTCCTGCTTTAACCCCTCAGACCTGGTCCTGCTTTAGCCCCTCAGACCTGGTCCTGCTTTAGCCCCTCAGACCTGGTCCTGCTTTAGCCCCTCAGACCTGGTCCTGCTTTAGCCCCTCAGACCTGGTCCTGCTTTAGCCCCTCAGACCTGGTCCTGCTTTAACCCTCCAGACCTGGTCCTGCTTTAGCCCCTCAGACCTGGTCCTGCTTTAACCCTCCAGACCTGGTCCTGCTTTAGCCCCTCAGACCTGGTCCTGCTTTAGCCCCTCAGACCTGGTCCTGCTTTAGCCCCTCAGACCTGGTCCTGCTTTAACCCCTCAGACCTGGTCCTGCTTTAACCCTCCGACCTGGTCCTGCTTTAGCCCCTCAGACCTGGTCCTGCTTTAGCCCCTCAGACCTGGTCCTGCTTTAGCCCCTCAGACCTGGTCCTGCTTTAACCCTCCAGACCTGGTCCTGCTTTAGCCCCTCCAGACCTGGTCCTGCTTTAGCCCCTCAGACCTGGTCCTGCTTTAACCCCTCAGACCTGGTCCTGCTTTAACCCCTCAGACCTGGTCCTGCTTTAACCCCTCAGACCTGGTCCTGCTTTAACCCCTCAGACCTGGTCCTGCTTTAACCCCTCAGACCTGGTCCTGCTTTAACCCCTCCAGACCTGGTCCTGCTTTAACCCCTCAGACCTGGTCCTGCTTTAACCCCTCAGACCTGGTCCTGCTTTAACCCCTCAGACCTGGTCCTGCTTTAACCCCTCAGACCTGGTCCTGCTTTAACCCCTCAGACCTGGTCCTGCTTTAGCCCCTCAGACCTGGTCCTGCTTTAACCCCTCAGACCTGGTCCTGCTTTAGCCCCTCAGACCTGGTCCTGCTTTAACCCCTCAGACCTGGTCCTGCTTTAAGCCCCTCAGACCTGGTCCTGCTTTAACCCCTCAGACCTGGTCCTGCTTTAACCCTCCAGACCTGGTCCTGCTTTAGCCCCTCAGACCTGGTCCTGCTTTAACCCTCCAGACCTGGTCCTGCTTTAAGCCCCTCAGACCTGGTCCTGCTTTAACCCCTCAGACCTGGTCCTGCTTTAGCCCCTCAGACCTGGTCCTGCTTTAACCCTCCAGACCTGGTCCTGCTTTAACCCCTCAGACCTGGTCCTGCTTTAGCCCCTCAGACCTGGTCCTGCTTTAACCCCTCAGACCTGGTCCTGCTTTAGCCCCTCAGACCTGGTCCTGCTTTAACCCCTCAGACCTGGTCCTGCTTTAACCCCTCAGACCTGGTCCTGCTTTAACCCCTCAGACCTGGTCCTGCTTTAACCCTCCAGACCTGGCCCTGCCCATGTTTTTTTTTTTTCTTATTTTATTCATTTTTAAATTTTTTTCTTCATTTTTGTTCTTTTGTTAAATTTATTTGGTTAATTTTTGTTCGTGCTGATTATTTCTGTTCATTTTTGTGCATTTTGTTTTTTATTTTGTTCATTGTATCGGACATTTTTTCATTTTTGCACATTTTGTTAATTATTTGTGTGGGTTTTGTGGATTATATTGTTCATTTTCATTGTGTTTTTATTTTATTTTGTTCATTCCTGTTATTATTTGCTCAGTGTTTTCATTAAATCCACCCACTCATGTCTTTACAGATTAAACCTAAATCAGTCCAGCAGTGGGAGTCCATGAACACATGTTGGTTCAGGCGGACGCTCAGACACAAACAGATGAAACAGTTGTGTGAGTGTCGGTGCAGACAGGTCTGCTGTGGGTTTATTGGTCGTTTGTTGGACTTTTAAGCAGCTGAAGTGGAGCAGGAGTGAGACGTCTGTCTGTGCAAACACTCCCACTTCGAACACTTTCTTCTTCTGTGGTCGTTGTCGTGTCGTTACCACACACGCCTGTTTTTGTCGTGTCAGCGTTCTGGGTCATTCTGCTGATGATCGGCTTCCTCCAGTTTCATGATGCCTTCAATGACCTGTGTGTGTGTGTGTGTGTGTGTGTGTGGACTCGTCCTGAACAGATGCAGGTCAAACTCAGGTCGTTGGAGGTCAAGTGTTGCGTTCGAGGACCTTTGACCCCTGGTCTTTCCTCCATCGTTCGTCTCCTGTTTCTTCATCACAGACTCAAACTCCCAGAATTCACCTGTTCTTTAAATCAAATCAAACCGCGGCGTCGGACGAGTTCAGGCGTAACCCTGAAGGTTAATTTCAGCATCGTCACCTCTGGAGCTTCGACTCATCAGGCTCCTCCCCTTTCATGAGGCTCCTCCCCGTTCACGCTGCAGCAGCTCCTTTTTTGTCCCCTTTATTCCAGTTTTTGTCTTTTTTTCAGTTTTTGTCTTTTTTCTGTTTTTTGTCTAGTTTTGTTCAGTTTTTGTACAATTTTTTTTTTTTTTTTTTTTTACAGTTTTTGTCTCTTTTTTTCCAGGTTTTTTTTTCAATTTTTGTCTAGTTTTGTCCAGTTTTGTCTTTCTTCCATTTTTGTCCTTTTTTCAGTTTTTGTCTCTTTGTCCATTTTTTGTTCAGTTTTTGTGCAATTTTTTTTTTTTTTTTTTTTACAGTTTTTGTCCAGTTGCCTTTCTTTTCCATTTTTTGTTTAGTTTTTGTCCAGTTTTTTTTTCAGTTTTTGTCCAGTTTTGTCTTTTTTCCGTTTATGTTGACTTTTTGTCCTTTTTCAGTTTGTCTTTTTTTTTTTTTTTTTTTTTCCAGTTTTTGTCTTTTTTTCAGTTTTTGTCTTTTTTTCAGTTTTTGTCTTTCTTTTTCAGTTTTTGTCCAGTTTTGTTCCGTTTTAGTCTTTTTTTTCATCGTTAAATATCTTTTTCCTCGAGGACACGTTCCTTATTAAAGGTGAAAGTGTTGGCTTCGTCTCTAAAATCACACTGACTCACTCGGCTCCGTCCGCCGTCGTCGCTGCCGTTCACTCTGTCCCGCCCTCTGAGGTCACGTGACCGTGGTATTGACGCGTCGGTAGAGCAGCTGGCGTTGTCGTTGTGGTCAGGGTGGATGACAGTCTGTGTTTGTGCTGCTTCTGTGGAGTCTGCACAGCTTCAGTCCAGATGTGGCTCTGAAGGTCAAAGGTCGACCCTCAGCTTCAGTCCAGATGTGGCTCTGAAGGTCAAAGGTCGACCCTCAGCTTCAGTCCAGATGTGGCTCTGAAGGTCAAAGGTCGACCCTCAGCTTCAGTCCAGATGTGTCTCTGAAGGTCAAAGGTCGACCCTCAGCTTCAGTCCAGATGTGGCTCTGAAGGTCAAAGGTCGACCCTCAGCTTCAGACCTGTAGATCAGCAGGAAACTCCAATGCACTTGGTCTTTTAGTCCAAGTTCAGACACAAATTATTTAAGTTCATGGGATTTTTTTTTCTGCCGATAAACGTCTAAAATATTTATGTTTGTTCAGTTTTGAACCTTTTTCCGTTTGTGTCGGTTTGCTTTTTTTTTTTTCCTCTGATGCAGTTTTTTTTTTTCCTGAATCTGTAGAAAATTTACAGATTCAAACCATGAACGTAGTAGATGTGGTTGTGTAGACGTAGTTGTGTAGACGTGGTTGTGTAGACGGTTGTAGATGTAATGTTTGTGTTGTTGTGTTTCCAGTCGGGTCCGGCCAGTCTGACCACAGAGGACCTCAGCACCAACGCCAACGGACCCAAACAGGCCTCGCTGTTCGACGACGACCCCGACGACCTGTTCGCAGGTAGGCCCACGCTAAACACCAACACAAATATAAACAACAACATAAATATAAACAACACAAATATAAACAACAACATAAATATAAACAACAACACAAATATAAACAACAACATAAATATAAACAACAACACAAATATAAACAACAACATAAATATAAACAACACAAATATAAACAACAACATAAATATAAACAACAACACAAATATAAACAACAACATAAATATAAACAACAACACAAATATAAACAACAACATAAATATAAACAACAACACAAATATAAACAACAACACAAATATAAACAATACAAATATAAATACCAACACAAATATAAACAACAACTCAAATATAAACAACACAAATATAAACAACAACACAAATATAAACAACAACACAAAACAGGAATATGAACAGAATGAACAAAATAATGAATAAAACAAATTAAAAAAAAGGAAATGAACAATGAAATAATGAACAAAACCAAAACAAATAATCAAAACAAACAAAAATGGAAAAACAGTCAACAAAAAAGAAACTGTCAGTGGACAGAACAAGGTCCATACGTTAAAACCTCCATCAGCTGATGTAAATAAATAAACCTCATTGGTTGGTTGGTTTTCTCACTTGTTTGTTTGTTTTTCGCACTGGTTTGTTTTTCTCATGTGTTTGTTTTTTTCAGTGGTTTGTTTGTTTTTCTCATTTGTTTGTTTGTTTTTCGCACTGGTTTTTTTGTTTTTCTCATTTTTTGTTTGTTTTTATAATTGTTTGTTTGTTTGTTTTTCTCACTTGTTTGTTTGTTTTTCACACTGGTTTGTTTTTCTCATTTGTTTGTTTTTTTTTCACTGGTTTGTTTTTCTCATTGGTTTTTTTTGTTTTTCTCATTTTTTGTTTGTTTTTCTAATTGTTTGCTTGTTTTTCTCACTTGTTTGTTTGTTTTTCGCACTGGTTTGTTTTTCTCATTTGTTTGTTTTTTTCACTGGTTTGTTTGTTTCTCTCATCGTTTGTTTGTTTGTTTTTCTCACTTGTTTACTTTTCTCAGAGGCCACAGAGGAGGTTTCGTTGGACAGTCCGGACAGAGACGTCCTGTTGTCCGATGGCCCGTCGCCCGCCATCACCCCCATGACCCCGCCCACCTCCGTCATCACGCCTCGCATCGGCCACGCCCACGACGACATGTTCACGCACTCGTCCTTCGATGAGGTGGTTTGAGCATGCTCAGTTTGATGGAATATGGATTAGATTGAATTTGAATGTTTGGACAAATGAAAATATGGAAGGAAAAAAAAAAGGAAAAAGCTCAAACGTCGAACGTTAGGAACAAAACCACAGTCCGTTTGTTTTATAAATGCTTGATCTTGTGCCTTTTTGTCCAGTTTTTTTCTTCTGTTTAGTTTTTTTGTCTGTTGGTTGATAATAGTTTGTCTGACTTTGGGTCTTTTTTTTGTCTTTGAATTAGTTTTTCATGGTGAAAACCTTCAGTTAATGAACAGAAACAGTCTGTTTTGTAGTTGGTTTTTGTATCTCATTGTATTTATTTGCTGTTTTCTTGCCTCTGTCTACACCGAAGGCTTCAGTCCATTTAACAAAACCTTCAACCGTCTGTTAAACATGGGACGTGTTTGGTTCCTGTTTTTTTTTTTTTTTTTTTTTTCAGATCGAGGAGGAGGACGGTGGAGATTCGTTCGACATACACATATCAGTGTCCGATCCAGAGAAAGTCGGTGAGTAAGAACGGACTGGAAACCAAAGACGCAACTTCCTGTATTTTTCTGAAAATTGTTGCATCAGAGGTGGTTTTTTTTTTTTTTTGTAATTTAAAGCGGGTTCAGTCTCAGACTCCATTTCCCATCAGCCCCTCCTCTCAGATTTCTGCTTTGAACTGTTTGAGTCACATTCGGCTGAAAATAATGTCAAGTGTTAACGACGACTAAAGATGCTTTTATTCTGAAACTCATTTGTGTTGGATTTTCAGAATAAAAGCATTAATCTGCAGTTTTTCTAAACAGTGGGCGGGATTAAAGTTTAGGGGGCGGGGTTTTTAATTTTCCGACTCCAGTTTTGTTGTGTTTTGTGGTTAAATGTTGTGTTTTTGGTTCCAGGTGACGGCATGAACGCGTACATGGCGTACAAAGTGACCACCAAGGTGAGCTTCTGTCTGCTTCTGACCCGGGCTCTGCCTGGTTCTGGTTCTGACCTGGGCTCTGCCTGGTTCTGCTTCTGCTTCTGACCCGGGCTCTGCTTGGTTCTGGTTCTGCTTCTGACCCGGGCTTTGCCTGGTTCTGGTTCTGCTTCTGACCCGGGCTCTGCCTGGTTCTGCTTCTGCTTCTGACCCGGGCTCTGCCTGGTTCTGCTTCTGCTTCTGACCCGGGCTCTGCCTGGTTCTGGTTCGCTTCGACCAGGGCTTGCTGTTCTGCTTCTGACCTGGGCTCTGCCTGGTTCTGGCTTCTGCTTCTGACCCTGGGCTCTGCCTGGTTCTGCTTCTGCTTCTGACCCGGGCTCTGCCTGGTCTGGTCTGCTTCTGACCCGGGCTCTGCCTGGTTCTGCTTCTGACCTGGGCTCTGCCTGGTTCTGGTTCTGCTTCTGACCCGGGCTCTGCCTGGTTCTGCTTCTGACCCGGGCTCTGCCTGGTTCTGGTTCTGCTTCTGACCCGGGCTCTGCCTGGTTCTGCTTCTGACCCGGGCTCTGCCTGGTTCTGCTTCTGGTTCTGACCCGGTCTCTGCCTGGTTCTGGTTCTGACCCGGTCTCTGTCTCCTCTCCAGACCTCCATGTCTCTGTTCAAACTGAGGGAGTTCTCGGTCAGACGTCGTTTCAGTGACTTCCTGGGTCTGCACAGTAAACTGGCATCCAAGTACCTGCACATCGGATACATCGTCCCCCCCGCCCCAGAGAAGAGCATTGTGGGTAAGTACAGGCTTAAAGTGTGTTTATTATACTCACCTGGACAGCGGAGGGTTAAAGTGTGTTTAATATACTCACCTGGACAGCGGAGGGTTAAAGTGTGTTTAATATACTCACCTGGACAGCAGAGGGTTAAAGTGTGTTTAATATACTCACCTGGACAGCAGAGAGTTAAAGTGTGTTTAATATACTCACCTGGACAGCAGAGGGTTAAAGTGTGTTTAATATACTCACCTGGACAGCAGAGGGTTAAAGTGTGTTTAATATACTCACCTGGACAGCAGAGGGTTAGAGTGTGTTTAATATACTCACCTGGACAGCAGAGGGTTAATGTACTTTTGTTTAAGGTTGGTTTTGTTTCCTGTCACATGTTTTGGAAGATAATGAAACATCAAACAAAGCTGTTTTTTTTTTTTTTTTTTTTTTTTTTTTTAGGGATGACCAAGGTGAAGGTGGGGAAGGAGGACCAGTCGTCCAATGAGTTTGTGGAGAAGAGGAGGTCGGCTCTGGAGAGGTGAGAGCGCCGTCAGCTCCAGACAGAAGAAGTTGTTTGTAATTAAACAAACTGATACGAACACGAAGAAACAAAGCGTCAACGAAAACAGGAAACAGGTTCAAAAACCATAGAGGTCAAAGGTTAAACTCCACATATTAGACCCATCATCACAACATGGATGTACCTGTGTGTGTGTGTGTGTGTGTGTGTGTGAGTGTGTGTGTGTGTGTGTGTGTGTGTGTGAGGCAGTGGGCGGGGCTGACATTCTGATGCCCTTTCATGGTGGTGTTTGATTGACAGGAAGGTCAGCCAATGATGGCTGATGGAGCTCAGATCTGCAGAACTTCACATTGATGTGAACGAACACACACACACACACACACACACATACATATATATATATATATATATATATATATATATATATATATATATATATATATTTAATACACACACACTCATTCTAACCCATCATATCTATTAGAACTACACTTTCATTTACATATTGTTAAGATTGTATATATTCATATTTTATATCTATTTTTATTTTTATTCTACTTAAATTCTATTCCTATTTTACTTTGTTAGTTTTAATATTCTATTTTGTCAGTTTACTTTTATTCACTCTTCTTATTTTCTGAATTTGTTTTTTTTATTAATATTGTTGCACAGACAGGACCGACACAACAACAATAACTATTCTATTCTATTCTATTCTATTCTATTCTATTCTATTCTATTCTATTCTATTCTATTGACGATTATCATATAAAGATCACATCACAGTTATTTGGAATAATCTGGATTATTTGACATAATTATCTTCCAGAAGTCTCCATTTGAAATTATAATAATAATTAATTTCAACAATAAAAGTAAAAACTGAATTAATTGGATTATTTTAACACTGAACACTAACAGCGTCTTCATTTTCCTACATTTGAACACAAACGTTTCTATTTTTTCTAATTTTCATCCAGGTTTTACTTTATTTTCAGTTCTCGTTGGTTTTTGTTAGTGTTAATTTTTCCAATGTTTGACCAGGTTTTTGATGTTTTGATGTTCAGATATCTGATGAGGACGGTCAAACACCCGATCCTGCTGAAGGATCCAGACGTCCTGCAGTTCCTGGAGAGTTCAGAGGTACAACACCAGCCAGGACCAGTACTATTATTATTATTATTATTATTATTATTATTATCATCATTAGTGTTATTATTATAAAAACAATGATCATAAATCCTCCATTTATCATTGGTCATGAATCCCTCGTTTCTCTGCGTCCTGTTCAAAAGGTCAAAGGTTATTTCATCAGTATTTTCTCAGTCCTCCAGTTGAATATGCACCACTAGGGGGCGTTCGGGTGCAATTTCAGAGTTCGTCACTGGTATTTCCCATAATTCCCATAGCACATGAAGGCAGCATCATAGACCTTTCCTCACCTGTTCAGGTATTTGTGCTCGTTGCCGTGTCATGTGACTCGTCCTTCACGTCGAACCCGTTTAGGTTTCCGATCTTTTCTGTTGTTTGGTTTTTTTTGTTTGTTTTTTTTTTTTTTTTGCCAACGTGCGACAAAAACATCCCGACAAGGTCAAAGAGCCCCGCCTCTAAAAACTGTCTGTGGGTTTAAGAGGTGGCGGCGGTCCCTGTTTCCTGACTTTATTGTCCACTCAGACTAAATCCTATGTAACACCCCCCCTCTCCCATCCCCTCGCCCCCCACCCCCCTGGTGACCGCCGGTGGGATTGCGTTGGGGGGGTTTGGATCCAGAATAAATGGCCTCGTGTCACTGATTTAACAGATGAATCGCTCCAACGCTTGACCGAGCGTGTCGGTCCGTCCGGCCCGCTTAATGAAACACAACCAGAGGGGGGGTGGGGTGGGGGGAGCAAATGGACCTGGCTGCAATTGAAAGGCCCCCCCCCCACCCACCTGCCCCCTTCATTGGTGACAACCCCTGGGACTGAGCCGTCCACGCCGCCGCCGCCCTTAAATGAGATTGGAGGAGGGGGGTTAAATGTGGACCCCCCCCCAACGTGTCCAGGAAAAAGTAAACTTTTCCAAAATTAAGAAAAATGAGCCTATTTTCAGACGGACGTGGAGGCGGCGCCGTCAGACTGACGTGATGGATCCTGAGGTGGTTTTTACGTCGGTTTAAGTCGAAGCAGCCGCAATAAATGTGATTGGAACGAAAACTGAGGTGACATCGCAATCAAGGAGAGAGGGAAGAAAAAGGAAAAGACGGCAACGATGGAGGGAGGAGAGGAAGAGAAGAGAGGATGGAGGGAGGAGAGGAAGAGAAGAGAGGATGGAGGGAGGAGAGGAAGAGAAGAGAGGATGGAGGAAATTAAAGGCGGGATGACAAATGAGAAAACGAACAGAAACGGGGGCGCTGTGGGTCCAGACCCTGAGGGGGCACTGTGGGTCCAGAGCCTCAGGGGGCGCTGTGGGTCCAGACCCTGAGGGGGCACTGTGGGTCCAGACCCTGAGGGGGCGCTGTGGGTCCAGGGCCTCAGGGGGCGCTGTGGGTCCAGACCCTGAGGGGGCGCTGTGGGTCCAGAGCCTCAGGGGGCGCTGTGGGTCCAGAGCCTCAGGGGGCGCTGTGGGTCCAGGGCCTCAGGGGGCACTGTGGGTCCAGACCCTGAGGGGGCGCTGTGGGTCCAGGGCCTCAGGGGGCGCTGTGGGTCCAGACCCTGAGGGGGCGCTGTGGGCCCACACCCTCAGGGGGCGCTGTGGGTCCAGAGCCTCAGGGGGCGCAGTGGGTCCAGAGCCTCAGGGGGCGCTGTGGGTCCAGAGCCTCAGGGGCGCTGTGGGTCCAGAGCCTCAGGGGGCGCTGTGGGTCCAGAGCCTCAGGGGGCGCTGTGGGTCCAGAGCCTCAGGGGGCGCAGTGGGTCCAGAGCCTCAGGGGGCGCTGTGGGTCCAGAGCCTCAGAGTTTGACTGTCCTGCAGCTGTTTTATTGTGTTTGAAAACAAGAATTTGGAAAAGTTTAGATGGAAAAAGAATGAGTGCGTTCAAACAGACAAGTGTTAATGAGCCATGAATGCACCTTTAAATATATATAAATATATATAAATATATAAAATATAAATAATATATATATATATAAAATATATAAAATATAAATTATATATATACATATATATGTGTATATATATATATATATATATATATATATATATATATATATAAATTTTACTTTGATTGCTTGTATTTTTATTTGCAACCGCGGGACTGTGGGGGGTTTTGTTGTGAAGCACTTTGTGCTACATGTAACATGTATGAAAAGTGCAATAGAAATAAAGTTTGATTGATTGATTGAAATACAGAAGAACACAACACACAGTCAGGTTGTTTATTCCTATTTGTTTGTATTCTAATTGTTTTTTATTGTTTATCTAATCCTGTTTGTTTATATATTTACTTCTGTGTGTTTATTTATTCATATGTTTATTTATTGCTGTTTATTTATTTATTTGTTTATTCCTGTGTGTGTGTGTGTTGGTTTGTTCCAGTTGCCACGGGCGGTCAGTACTCAGGCTCTTAGCAGTGCTGGACTCCTGCGGATGGTCAACAAGGCCGCAGACGCCGTCAACAAGATGACCATCAAGATGAACGAGTCCGACGCCGTGAGTGGGGGTGGGGGTGGGGGTGGGGTGGGGGGGGGGACGAGGAAAGGAGATGAGGGAGGAGGGATGTGGAAGGACAGAGGAAGCTCCAGTCCATACGTCAGACTGTCTCCAGTTCAACACTAGTTCTTCCACAGCTGTTTGTGTCCGACTGCAGTGAAGCTCCTCTGACCTAAAAGGACTCCCATGAAATGCTCAAATCTGTTCAGTTGTTTTCATTTCATTGACTCCAAATGTGTTGGAACACGTTCATCTCTCAGACCAGTTGGTTCAGAATCAGTTTGATCCCAGATCAGTGGACTGGATGTTGTTCACTTCTCCTCCATTCCCGTGTCTGTGTTTGTTCATTCCATCTCTGCTCAGTGCATTTGTCGTAGACGCTCAGCGTCCATGACCTTCAATGGGACTGAGTGGAACTGCTGGAAAAACCACTACAGACTGGACCAGCACTGGACACAGGACACCTGTTGTCCCGCCCCTGGACGCTCAGCATCTCTGGGGGCGAACGGAAGGTGTGGGCGGAGCTGATTGGAGGATCAATCCAAAGGCTGAATGCGGTTTGATTGACAGCTGTTTTCAGATGTGCTCCTTCACTGACACAGTTCAGTTTAATACCGTCACACATTCTGCTGTGGAATCACACAAACCAAATGAACTGTTCATTTACTGACCTGGAAGAAAACACAAGCACTGGACTAACTGGTACACTGGACTGAAGGGACACGTTTACCTGTTTCAGTTCCAGAATTGAATCATTTCTTGTTCAGTTTCATCTGGTTTTGTAGATAGTTCCATCAGACTGCTGGCTTTGGTCAGACTGAACTAATGATCCAGTCCTGGAGAAGACGACGACTGTGTACGATAAGGACACTGAGCGTTTTCTGAGAAAGGAACAGAGGAACCAGTTTATGTTGAAAGAACTGGACCATTTGTTGATGTAAGCGACACTGAGCTTCCCCTGTCTGAGTTCTACTGCTGAAGCTCTAATATTACACATGTGTCCTGTAGTGTTATTACCCCCACCAAGAGGTAGTGGGATTACTTTGCTTTGTGTTTTTGCATCTTTGTTTGTTTGTTTGTGTGTGTGTTTGTTTGTTAGCAAGATAACTGAAAAAGTTCTGGACAGATTTTCATGAAATTTTCAGTAAATGTTGATACTGGCACAAAGAGGAAATGATAAAATTTTGGTGACGATTTGGGGGGGGGGGGGCAGATCTGTCCTGGCGGAGGTCTGCACTCTCAGAGTGCTTTTCTTCTTATAGGTGTTATTATTTGTGTTATTATTAGTGTTATTATTGGTGTTATTATTAGTGTTATTATTAGTGTAATTATTGGTGTTATTATAGGTGTTATAGGTGTTATTGTAGGTGTTATTATTGGTGTTATAGGTGTTATTATAGGTGTTATTGTATGTGTTATAGGTGTTATTATAGGTATTATTATAGGTATATTATTGGTGTTACAGGTGTTATTATATGTGTTATTAGTGTTATTATTGGTGTTACTATTGGTGTTATTATAGGTGTTATAGGTGTTATTATAGGTGTTATTAGTGTAATTATTGGTGTTATTATAGGTGTTATAGGTGTTATTGTAGGTGTTATTATTGGTGTTATAGGTGTTATTATAGGTGTTATTGTATGTGTTATAGGTGTTATTATAGGTGTTATTGTATGTGTTATAGGTGTTATTATAGGTATTATTATAGGTATATTATTGGTGTTACAGGTGTTATTATATGTGTTATTGGTGTTATTATTGGTGTTACTATTGGTGTTATTATAGGTGTTATAGGTGTTATTATAGGTGTTATTAGTGTTATTATTGGTGTTACTATAGGTGTTATTATTGGTGTTACAGGTGTTATTATAGGTGTTATTGTATGTGTTGTAGTTGTGTTGTTTTGCTGATGATGTGTGCTTTTATTTGTCAGTGGTTCGAGGAGAAGCAGCAGCATTTTGAGAACCTGGACGTCCAGCTGAGGAAACTTCACGCCAGTGTGGAGTCGCTGGTCCTTCACAGGAAAGGTACCGACGCTCAGAGTTCAGTCACCTGAAGGGGGTTAGATGTGGACCTGAACCGGTCTCAACTCCAGAACAAACCAGGTCTTTAACCCTTTACGGACGATTGTGTCACTGGTGACACGTGAAGAAAAAACCAAGAAAGGTTATTTAAATAAACTCAGAAAGTTTAGTTATAAACATTGACAGTTTTTATAATAAATGTAAAAAATCAAGTTGTTTTTTTTTATTTTTTATAACACACTGTTTAAAACATTTATTACATAAAATAATGATCATTAATGAACAGATACTGAAAGTTAAGTTCTTCCTGAAAAAAGGTGCGTATGAATTTGCAAAAAAGACATTTTCTGACACTTTTCTTGCAAAAACAACAGAAATAAATCCCGTTCCGTTCTAACGGTCGTCCTTTAAAAGAGTCAGGACGTGGTTCACTTCCTGTTTCTGTCATTGGTCGACTCCTGCTAAACTTCCTCCGTTTGACCATGAACAGAAAACTTCCAGGTCAGAGGTCGATTCCAGACTAATCTGTCCTGTCGTCTCCCGTGCAGAACTGTCCATGAACATGGCGTCGTTCGCTAAGTCGGCGGCCATGTTGGGGAACAGCGAGGACCACACGGCGTTGTCCCGAGCTTTGTCTCAACTGGCCGAGGTGGAGGAGAAGATCGACCAGCTGCAGCAGGACCAGGCCAACGCAGACTTCTACTTCCTGTCCGAGCTGCTGGGAGACTACGTCCGCCTCATCACCGCCGTCAAGGTATGCCTGCACCAACGCCGGCCGAACAGGAAGTAGGTTTAGACCTGACGCCACCGCCGCCGTCCAACTGGTTAGTTTAACAGAAGGAGGCGGAGACAGAACCAGAACCAATAGTTTCTGAGTAATCGAACGACAAAAGCTGCAGCAGAACACCTGGAAGTATACGTTAGCGTTTTCTCAGTAAACGTTCGTCTGTTCCGATCTCCTGAAACGTCATCAGTCGAGGTCCAAGTCCTGCTCCTTTTAAAAGTTCGCACAAACCAAGATCGGATGGAATTCCCAGATGTTGTTCTTGTCCCGATGTTGGGCTGGTTGGAGACTCGTGCAGACTTAGCTTTAAATATCCCAAGATGCACTGCATGCTAGAAGTAGAAGAACTGAAACAAGCAGAAGAACCAAAAGAACCAGAAGAACCCTAGAACTAGAGGAAAATCCAGCTGTTCTGTTCTTCATTGGTTCATTTTTTTTTTATCTGAGTCTCAGTGAAAACAGTGTCATCCATCTGTGTCTCAGTGGGCGTGTCCTGATGGGCGTGTCTCCCTTGCAGGGCGTGTTCGACCAGCGTATGAAGACGTGGCAGAAGTGGCAGGACAGTCAGATGATGCTGCAGAAGAAACGAGAGGCTGAAGCCAAACTGCAGTTCAACAACAAACCAGACAAACTGCAGCAGGCCAAGGACGAGATCAAAGAGGTGAGGCTGGACCGGGTCTGGACCAGGTCTGACTCTGGACCGGGTCTGAGGGGGGACAGGGTCTGAGGTGGTCCAGGTTAATTTGTTGTTACCAGTGCATGTAAATACAGGAACAGAAACGTTTAAAGGGTTAAATCTGAAAATAAATATTTGATGGTTATGATCAGGAATGAAGACAAAGTAGAAAATAATAGTTTATTATTCATTTATTTAAATGATTTTTATTTCTGTTTTCTTGTTTTCTGGCTGTGAACATTAGGAGCTTTAAGAAACTGAGGGACAGTTTGATTTGATTGGATTTTTAGTTATTTATTTTAAACCAACTTGCTCAAAATGCATTCAAACCTGGTTCATCGCTGACAGATTCCAGACTCTGATCTTTCAAATTAATTACATTAAATTAAATTAAACAGAACAAATGGGGTCGTGACCTTTTAAACCGACAGTTAAAAGGTTCAAACTCTGGGAAATGAATGAACGTGTGTCCGTTTTTGATCAGTGGAAGGTCCGTTTTAACGGCGTCCGTGGAGCCTGGTGGGTTAAAGCTGTTTGTGTGCAGGTGGATGAACCAAACGCACCCTCAGAGTTCAGTCATGTGAGAAGTTGTTTTTGTCTTTTTCTTTTCCAGTGGTTAAATGTGTTTTCCTCTGAACTCTGCTCTCACTAAAGTACTTTATTAGAGTCTGTTGAAGCTGTCACCGCACACTTTTCCCCTCAGCGCCGTCTGTCAGGATACGGCGGCGGTGGTGGTGGTGGTGGTGGTGGTAGTGGGGGGGGCGTGGTCGGGGGTCTGGGAGGAGAGCTGAGGAGCTGTCAGATCACAGCGTTGGGGGGTGTTTAGGGGGGTCGGGGGGGGGGCTGTCAGGAGCTGCAGACCAGGACAGATACAGTAGAGTTACAACCAACATTTATCTGAGGCCCAGCGCAGTTTTGGCGTCTGTCAGGAGCGAAAACCCACCAAGAAAAAAGAGTTTTACTGCAGCAGGAAACCAACACACCACCGGGGGGGGGGGGGGGGGGGGGGGGCTTATCCGTCAGACGGGCTGTCAAACTCATTCTAGTTCAGGGTCCACATTTCAGATCCAGTGTGGTCTGAAACAGGCCAGAACCACAACAATAATAACAGAAAAACAGAATAATGACAAGTTCAAAATGCAAAAAAAGAACATCGACTCATGAAAAGATTTACATTTACAAACTATCCAAACGGAAACAGAAAAAAATAAGTGCCGTTTATTAATATTCTGCCTCAAGTAATCTGTTACAGATCAGATCTACAGGAACAAAACATTTAACACCAGGCAGAACCTCGCTCCAATTACACCCAATTATCTTCAGACTTTTCAGGTTTTTCACATTTACTGTTATTATGTAAATATTTTCATAATTAAATGTTTTGTTTTTTGCACTAAAACGAAGACTTATTAATTATATTATTAAACCAAGTCATTATTTAGAGGTTCTTGTCTTTTTATTTGACTTTAGGTCAGATTTGGTCGGTGGAGCTGCCCCTAAACGTGTTTTCTTTGGGTTTAGAGAAAAGAACCACGGTCCGACTGATGGTTGGTTTATCTTCTCATATCTCAGACACCTGAAATAATATAAACCATAACATATAATATCAGAATGATGGCATCAAGAAGCGTATTTAGCACAATATGTAACCCTTAGGACACAGGTGTCAAATATGTGGCCCAGGGTCCAAATCTGGCCCACCAAAGGGTCCACATCCGGCCCACAGGATGAATTTGTGAAATGCAAAAATTCCACTTTGATGTGAACGCTCAGTGGTGTCAAACATCCTTTACTTCAGGTTCCACAGACACACACATACAGTCTGATTAGATTTAACCAGTCAAATATGATCAGAATCACCTGTAAATAATCACAACCCCAAATACTTTGTTTTTTTGGTGTAAAAAAAGTTAAATTACATTAAAATGTTTACATTACCAAACTATACTTTAACAAAAAACCTGAACAAATATGAACAAACGGAAATGAGCAAAGTAAATGTAATTGGACCAATATTCTGCCTGTTATTAAAGGTTTTGTGTGATTGTAACGCACATGTGTAAATGATAACCTGATAACCTGAGGCAGAATATTGTTCAAATTGCACTTGTTTTTCTTCAGACAATTCCAGTTGTTCATGTTATTCAGATTTTTCAGGAAACTTTGTCGATGTAAACCTGATCAGAACAGAATTGTACTTTTTTCACTGTTCTTATTTCACTGGTCCGGTCCACTGCAGATCCAACTGAACTAACAGGAGTCTGACACAACTGCTCTAGTGGTCTGAGTCTGTTTTATCTGTTTTTCAGTCCTTTTGATTTGGCCTTTATATACTATAGAAACAAATGTTTACTATACCCATGTTTGGATCTGTTTTTTCAGCACAACTTCATTTATATCATCTGTCTATTATTTTGTTCACTTTAATCTACTATAAAAACAAAAGGACAGAAAACACACAAATAATGTAAAATCTGATTTGAAAAATGTATATAATTTGTTGCATAAATAACACAGATGTTTAACGAACCTTTTCACAGACTTTAAAAGTGAAAATTGGTTCAAATATTAGGTATAGAAAATTAAAATTGTAATAAATTCAAACTATACTCAGATATTTGACATTAAAGCAGATCTGTACATCGGTGTTTTCACCCCCCCCCCCCCCATGGTGGTCCTGGTTTCCTCATCCGGTTCAGGTGGGGGTGGTCCTCATTCTTACCTGTAATGCTAATTCAACCAGTTTTTTCAGTTTTAAAAAAAGGACAAAAAATGACATAAATGACAGAAATCTAATGCCCCCCCCCCCCTTTTCTTACTTTAGTTCCCGTTTGTTTGCTTGTAATGGAATTGTCCCCAGTGGTTTACGTGAACGACTTCTGATGCTACAACGTTTTGAAAATGTCATGTGATTGAGTCGCAGAGCTGTGACCTTTGACCCCTAAGGGTTCATAAACCTGAAGTGAACACAGACGAGTACTGATGAAAGAAGGATTTATGTTCAGTTTGATTTGAACTATTATTTTATAAAAACATTTCATGACCTTGAACCATAAACAAAAATACCAAAATATTCAATAACTGTCGTATTTTTTAACCCTTTAAATGTTATGGTTGTTTTGTAAACAAACTATATTTTCTTTAATACTAAGTATTCCTATTATAGTTTAGAGTATAAATATGATTAGACTAGCAGGATTATTACTGTTATTAATTATATAAAGAGAAGGGGTGGTACTTCTCACTGCTTTTTCAATATGGATTATATGTGTTATGTTTAAGTGTTTGGTTTATTTATTTCCTTCGGTTTTGACATTCATATTCCAAATAAATGCATCAATCAATCAATCAAATCAATTGATGCAAAAAACACAAAAACTTTTTTGTTTAGTTTTTTTTTTTTAATATTTTACATAAAATTGAATGTTTTTTTTTTTCTCGCTCTTTTTCTGAACTTTACTTCCTGTTCTTTTTCGTTTGTAGACTCACTGATACTAGAATTAAATCTGTTTAACTCTCGTCACTTCCTGGTCTGAACTACAAACCAGCGCACGCTTCTGCACACGTGCGAGAATTCTACTTCCTGTCTTGTATTTCTAAATAATTTACACCCGTTTCTGAAACAAAAATGAAAGGATTTGATCTGATTTGAAGCCTCATACGTTTGAAATTAAATGAAGTTAGTGTCATTTATTACAGTGGCCCAGAGGGGCAACAGCCCCAAACTTATCCACTATAAGAAAAAAAAGAGAACAGCCCAAAAATTATCCACTATAAGAAAAAAAGAGAACAGCCCCAAACTTATCCACTATAAGAAAAAAAGAGAACAGCCCAAAAATTATCCACTATAAGAAAAAAAGAGAACAGCCCCAAACTTATCCACTATAAGAAAAAAAGAGAACAGCCCAAAAATTATCCACTATAAGAAAAAAAAGAGAACAGCCCAAAAATTATCCACTATAAGAAAAAAAGAGAACAGCCCCAAACTTATCCACTATAAGAAAAAAAAGAGAACAGCCCAAAAATTATCCACTATAAGAAAAAAAGAGAACAGCCCCAAACTTATCCACTATAAGAAAAAAAGAGAACAGCCCAAAAATTATCCACTATAAGAAAAAAAAGAGAACAGCCCCAAACTTATCCACTATAAGAAAAAAAGAGAACAGCCCAAAAATTATCCACTATAAGAAAAAAAGAGAACAGCCCAAAAATTATCCACTATAAGAAAAAAAGAGAACAGCCCAAAAATTATCCACTATAAGAAAAAAAAGAGAACAGCCCCAAACTTATCCACTATAAGAAAAAAAGAGAACAGCCCAAAAATTATCCACTATAAGAAAAAAAAGAGAACAGCCCAAAAATTATCCACTATAAGAAAAAAAAGAGAACAGCCCAAAAATTATCCACTATAAGAAAAAAAAGAGAACAGCCCCAAACTTATCCACTATAAGAAAAAAAGAGAACAGCCCAAAAATTATCCACTATAAGAAAAAAAAGAGAACAGCCCCAAACTTATCCACTATAAGAAAAAAAGAGAACAGCCCAAAAATTATCCACTATAAGAAAAAAAAGAGAACAGCCCCAAACTTATCCACTATAAGAAAAAAAGAGAACAGCCCAAAAATTATCCACTATAAGAAAAAAAGAGAACAGCCCAAAAATTATCCACTATAAGAAAAAAAAGAGAACAGCCCCAAAATTATCCACTATAAGAAAAAAATTATCCACTATAAGAAAAAAAAGAGAACAGCCCCAAAATTATCCACTATAAGAAAAAAAGAAAACAGCCCAAAAATTATCCACTATAAGAAAAAAAAGAGAACAGCCCAAAAATTATCCATTTTAAGAAAAAAAAGAGAACAGCCCAAAAATTATCCATTATAAGAAAAAAAAGAGAACAGCCCCAAACTTATCCACTATAAGAAAAAAAAGAGAACAGCCCCAAACTTATCCACTATAAGAAAAAAAAGAGAACAGCCCTAAAATTATCCACTATAAGAAAAAAAGAACAGCCCCAAAATCATCCACTATAAGAAAAAAAAGAGAACAGCTCAAAAATTATCCACTATAAGAAAAAAAGAGAACAGCCCAAAAATGATTCATTATAAGAAAAAAAAGAGAACAGCCCAAAAATTATCCATTATAAGAAAAAAAAGAGAACAGCCCCAAACTTATCCACTATAAGAAAAAAAAGAGAACAGCCCCAAACTTATCCACTATAAGAAAAAAAAGAGAACAGCCCTAAAATTATCCACTATAAGAAAAAAAAGAGAACAGCCCCAAACTTATCCACTATAAGAAAAAAAAGAGAACAGCCCCAAAATGATCCACTATAAGAAAAAAAAGAACAGACCCAAAATTATCCACTATAAGAAAAAAAAGAGAACAGTTCAAAAATTATCCACTATAAGAAAAAAAAAGAGAACAGCCCAAAAATTATCCACTATAAGAAAAAAAAGAGAACAGCCCCAAAATTATCCACTATAAGAAAAAAAAGAGAACAGATCAAAAATTATCCACTATAAGAAAAAAAAGAGAACAGCCCCAAACTTATCCACTATAAGAAAAAAAGAGAACAGCCCCAAAATTATCCACTATAAGAAAAAAAAGAGAACAGCCCCAAACTTATCCACTATAAGAAAAAAAGAGAACAGCCCAAAAATTATCCACTATAAGAAAAAAAGAGAACAGCCCAAAAATTATCCACTATAAGAAAAAAAGAAAACAGCCCAAAAATTATCCACTATAAGAAAAAAAGAGAACAGCCCAAAAATTATCCATTATAAGAAAAAAAAGAGAACAGCCCAAAAATTATCCACTATAAGAAAAAAAAGAGAACAGCCCCAAACTTATCCACTATAAGAAAAAAAAGAGAACAGCCCCAAACTTATCCACTATAAGAAAAAAAAGAACAGCCCCAAAATCATCCACTATAAGAAAAAAAAGAGAACAGCTCAAAAATTATCCACTATAAGAAAAAAAGAGAACAGCCCAAAAATGATTCATTATAAGAAAAAAAAGAGAACAGCCCAAAAATTATCCACTATAAGAAAAAAAAGAGAACAGCCCCAAACTTATCCACTATAAGAAAAAAAAGAGAACAGCCCAAAAATTATCCACTATAAGAAAAAAAAGAGAACAGCCCAAAAATTATCCACTATAAGAAAAAAAAGAGAACAGCCCAAAAATTATCCACTATAAGAAAAAAAGAGAACAGCCCCAAACTTATCCACTATAAGAAAAAAAGAACAGCCCCAAAATCATCCACTATAAGAAAAAAAAGAGAACAGCTCAAAAATTATCCACTATAAGAAAAAAAGAGAACAGCCCAAAAATGATTCATTATAAGAAAAAAAAGAGAACAGCCCAAAAATTATCCATTATAAGAAAAAAAAGAGAACAGCCCCAAACTTATCCACTATAAGAAAAAAAGAGAACAGCCCCAAACTTATCCACTATAAGAAAAAAAGAGAACAGCCCTAAAATTATCCACTATAAGAAAAAAAAGAGAACAGCCCCAAACTTATCCACTATAAGAAAAAAAAGAGAACAGCCCCAAAATGATCCACTATAAGAAAAAAAAGAACAGACCCAAAATTATCCACTATAAGAAAAAAAAAGAGAACAGTTAAAAAATTATCCACTATAAGAAAAAAAAAGAGAACAGCCCAAAAATTATCCACTATAAGAAAAAAAAGAGAACAGCCCCAAAATTATCCACTATAAGAAAAAAAAGAGAACAGATCAAAAATTATCCACTATAAGAAAAAAAAGAGAACAGCCCCAAACTTATCCACTATAAGAAAAAAAGAGAACAGCCCAAAAATTATCCACTATAAGAAAAAAAAGAGAACAGCCCCAAACTTATCCACTATAAGAAAAAAAAGAGAACAGCCCAAAAATTATCCACTATAAGAAAAAAAGAGAACAGCCCAAAAATTATCCACTATAAGAAAAAAAGAGAACAGCCCAAAAATTATCCACTATAAGAAAAAAAGAGAACAGATCAAAAATTATCCACTATAAGAAAAAAAAGAGAACAGCCCCAAAATTATCCACTATAACAAAAAAATTATCCACTATAAGAAAAAAAAGAGAACGGCCCCAAAATTATCCACTATAAGAAAAAAAGAAAACAGCCCAAAAATTATCCACTATAAGAAAAAAAAGAGAACAGCCCAAAAATTATCCATTATAAGAAAAAAAAGAGAACAGCCCAAAAATTATCCACTATAAGAAAAAAAGAGAACAGCCCCAAACTTATCCACTATAAGAAAAAAAAGAGAACAGCCCCAAACTTATCCACTATAAGAAAAAAAAGAACAGCCCCAAAATCATCCACTATAAGAAAAAAAAGAGAACAGCTCAAAAATTATCCACTATAAGAAAAAAAGAGAACAGCCCAAAAATGATTCATTATAAGAAAAAAAAGAGAACAGCCCAAAAATTATCCACTATAAGAAAAAAAAGAGAACAGCCCCAAACTTATCCACTATAAGAAAAAAAAGAGAACAGCCCTAAAATTATCCACTATAAGAAAAAAAAGAGAACAGATCAAAAATTATCCACATAAGAAAAAAAAGAGAACAGCCCAAAAATTATCCACTATAAGAAAAAAAAGAGAACAGCCCCAAAATTATCCACTATAAGAAAAAAAAGAGAACAGATCAAAAATTATCCACTATAAGAAAAAAAAAGAGAACAGCCCAAAAATTATCCACTATAAGAAAAAAAAGAGAACAGCCCCAAAATTATCCACTATAAGAAAAAAAAGAGAACAGACCCAAAATTATCCACTATAAGAAAAAAGAGAACAGACCCAAAATTATCCACTATAAGAAAAAAAAAGAGAACAGACCCAAAATTATCCAGTATAAGAAAAAAAAGAGAACAGACCCAAAATTATCCACTATAAGAAAAAAAAGAGAACAGATCAAAAATTATCCACTATAAGAAAAAAAAAGAGAACAGCCCAAAAATTATCCACTATAAGAAAAAAAGAGAACAGACCCAAAATTATCCACTATAAGAAAAAAAAGAGAACAGCCCAAAAATTATCCACTATAAGAAAAAAAAAGAGAACAGCCCCAAAATTATCCACTATAAGAAAAAAAAGAGAACAGCCCCAAAATTATCCACTATAAGAAAAAAGAGAACAGCCCAAAAATTATCCACTATAAGAAAAAAAAGAGAACAGCCCAAAAATTATCCACTATATATTTTTAACATAACTTTATTTTTAGCGCACCGACCTCCACTTCCTGTGGGTTACTTCCTTAGCATTAGCCACATTAGCTGAAGGCCTTAATTTTCAGCCTATGTTTTTATTTTTTGTGGTGGCCTTAATTTTAAAGCAAGAGACCTTTTGGGTAAACAGCGCCCCCTTAACTGAAAAGGTGGATGAGGTTTTGTTTTTCTTATAGTGGAAATTTTTTTGGGCTGTTCTCTTTTTTTCTTATAGTGGATAATTTTTTTGGGCTGTTCTCTTTTTTTCTTATAGTGGATAATTTTTTTGGGCTGTTCTCTTTTTTTCTTATAGTGGATAATTTTTTTGGGCTGTTCTCTTTTTTTCTTATAGTGGATAATTTTTTTGGGCTGTTCTCTTTTTTTCTTATAGTGGATAATTTTTTGGGGCTGTTCTCTTTTTTTCTTATAGTGGATAATTTTTTTGGGCTGTTCTCTTCTTTTCTTTAAATATCATATGTTTGAAGTCATATTTAATGAAGTAAAGACTCTGCATCTGTGCTGGAGCTGACTGGGAGCAGATGAACATGAACAGTGTGTGAACGGCGGTCCGTGAGGCCACGCTGCCCCCTGTTGGACACACACTGGAACTGCATCCTGAACCACAAACAGTCGGATGAACTGAAACATTCACATTTTATTCATATCTGATGAACTTATGTCAAACTGACTTTTATTTGTAGTTTATTTGGTTTTAAATGAGATGAAAACAGGTGGAAACAGTAAAAAAAGAACAGATTTAAAAACATGTAGTGAAAAAGAAAACCTTTAAAAAGTCCTGAGATGAAACAAAAACCAATAAAATTCCACGTTTATTTGACTTTAAACACTAACAGAGTAAATCAGGTGGGTGTTAATCCAAAATGTCAGAGTGTTTTGGTCCATATTCAGGTTCAGGTTTTGATAAATAGACACTAGTTGTATTCAGTTTAATTAAATGAATTTAACTGTTATTTTATTTAAATTATTATAATTTTAAACAAATGAAAAAGGAGCGAAGTGGTGAAGACTCAGGAGTTCAACCCAGGAATCTGAATGTATTGAAGGTTTATTCGATCAGACGTTGGTTCAAACTGGACTCGCACGTGTCCAGTTTGGTTCGGATCTGGTTTCTGTGATGAACTGACCTTTAATCCAGTTTAAACCAGTTTTATTTTCACATGTTCTGACTGATTCTTTCCTCGTTGTTTGGTTCCGTTTTTCCGTCTTTGTCTCTTACATTCTGTTGCGTTTTCCCGCCACGCCTTCCTGCGTCAGGAGATTGAGGAGGTAGGACCTTCTGTCTGTTTGACCTGTCCACATGTCCAACCGTCCACATGTCCATCTGTCCACATGTCCATCCGTCCTCATGTCCATCTGTCCACATGTCCATATGTCCATCTGTCCTCATGTCCATCTGTCCTCAGGTCCACATGTCCATCTGTCCACATGTCCATCTGACCACATGTCCATCTGTCCTCAGGTCCACATGTCCATCTGTCCACATGTCCATCTGACCACATGTCCATCTGTCCTCAGGTCCATCTGTCCACATGTCCATCTGACCACATGTCCGTCTGTCCTCATGTCCACATGTCCATCTGTCCACATGTCCAACCGTCCACATGTCCATCTGTCCACATGTCCATCCGTCCTCATGTCCATCTGTCCTCAGGTCCACATGTCCATCTGTCCACATGTCCATCTGACCACATGTCCATCTGTCCTCAGGTCCATCTGTCCACATGTCCATCTGACCACATGTCCGTCTGTCCTCATGTCCACATGTCCATCTGTCCACATGTCCAACCGTCCACATGTCCATCTGTCCACATGTCCATCTGTCCACATGTCCATCTGTCCTCATGTCCATCTGTCCTCAGGTCCACATGTCCATCTGTCCACATGTCCATCTGACCACATGTCCGTCTATCCTCATGTCCATCTGTCCTCAGGTCCACATGTCCATCTGTCCACATGTCCATCTGACCACATGTCCGTCTGTCCTCATGTCCATCTGTCCACATGTCCAACCGTCCACATGACCATCTGTCCACATGTCCATCTGACCACATGTCCGTCTGTCCTCATGTCCATCTGTCCACATGTCCAACTGTCCACATGACCATCTGACCACATGTCCATCTGTCCACATGTCCATCTGTCCACATGTCCATCTGACCACATGTCCGTCTGTCCTCAGGTCCACATGTCCATCTGTCCACATGTCCAACCGTCCACATGTCCATCTGTCCACATGTCCATCTGACCACATGTCCAACCGTCCTCATGTCCATCTGTCCTCATGTCCATCTGTTCTCATGTCCATCTGTCGACATATCCAACTGTCTGTCCACATGTCCATCTGTCCTCATGTCCATCAGTCCATCTGTTCTCATGTCCATCTGTCCTCATGTCCATCTGTCCTCAGGTCTACATGTCCATCTGTCCACATGTCCAACCGTCCACATGACCATCTGTCCACATGTCCATCTGACCACATGTCCGTCTGTCCTCATGTCCATCTGTCCACATGTCCAACTGTCCACATGACCATCTGACCACATGTCCATCTGTCCACATGTCCATCTGACCACATGTCCGTCTGTCCTCAGGTCCACATGTCCATCTGTCCACATGTCCAACCGTCCACATGTCCATCTGACCACATGTCCATCTGTCCACATGTCCATCTGACCACATGTCCAACCGTCCTCATGTCCATCTGTCCTCATGTCCATCTGTTCTCATGTCCATCTGTCGACATATCCAACTGTCTGTCCACATGTCCATCTGTCCACATGTCCATCTGTTCTCATGTCCATCCGTTCTCATGTCCATCTGTCCTCATGTCCATCTGTCCTCAGGTCTACATGTCCATCTGTCCACATGTCCAACCGTCCTCATGTTTATCTGTCCTCATGTCCACATGTCCATCTGTCCTCATGTCCATCTGTCCACATGTCCATCTGTCCACATGTCCAACCATCCACATGTCCAACTGTCTGTCCACATGTCCGACCGTTCTCATGTCCATCTGTCCACATGTCCATCTGCTTCCTGTTTCCTTTTGCTTCTGTTTAGTTTCATGTTTACTTCTGTTATTTCACTTTTTTCGGTGCCGATAATATTTGGGCAG
The DNA here is from genome assembly GCF_902148855.1 of Sphaeramia orbicularis. Classification (NCBI taxonomy): domain Eukaryota; kingdom Metazoa; phylum Chordata; class Actinopteri; order Kurtiformes; family Apogonidae; genus Sphaeramia; species Sphaeramia orbicularis. The sequence continues at coordinate 17,285 of NC_043965.1, read as the reverse complement.
ATTTAGTTCAAACCATCAGAGGACGATGTTTGCAGACGATAAAGTCGTTCGTCAGGAGGAGAAAATTATTCTACGAGATTAAAACATCATACAAATGAGAAAAACTGAGTTGGTAAAAGTCAGAAACTTATTAAACACAAAAAACCCTTCAGAGAATAAAGTTATAAATGATCATAAAAATGTTCTGGTTCATAAATGTGATCATAATAAACTCATTCCCTCAGATTAGAACGGCGTTAAATTATAAGAACGTAAAACGTACAAGTGTGTTTAAATAAACTCATGTATTCTCAGAGGTTATGATGTCAACAATTCACAAGAAAAATGCAGCAAATTTCAAAATAAAAGTAGAATAGAAAGTCTAATTTTAGCAACAAAAAGTCAGAGAAAAACATTCTATATTTACAGAAAAATCTCAGAAATACAATAATAAATGTGATATTCTGAGATTATAATTTAAATTTTAAAAAGAGAGAAACAGTTTATTTACGTACGACGATGTATTAGGGCTGCGTTTAAAAAAAAACAAAAAAACACTCTCTACGAGAAAAAAGTCGTAAAATATGTAGATAAAACCTGTAATTTTATGAGAATAAAGACGAACACAAAAAGAGTCAGATTTTTACAAGAATGAAGTCGTAATATGATGAGAATGTTGTCATATGTCCAGAAGAAAGCCATAATATTATTAGAATAACATCGTCATTTAAAATCAGGCAGAGAAATATCATAGCACAAAGGCCAAATACTGAGCCCATTGGCCCCGCCCACCAAATACTGAGACTATTAGCCCCGCCCACCATCAATACATCAGCATTAGTCGAAGTTTGAAGGCAGTTCGCACATGTTTGGGTTTGTTTTCGGCGTAAGAACCGAACGGATTTGGAGCAAACTACTAAACTTACGACGTCAGGCTTACAATTTCTACATTACGACTTTTTATGGCACTATTGCGAATTTATTTTCGAAATATTACAACTTTAATCTCATAAAAGTACGACATTATTCTCGTAGTGACAATTGTTTTTGTTTTTCTGATGTGGCCCTGATGCGCCGTCGTAGTTTAGTTTTGACGTATGTTTATTATCGTAAGGTTTTATTTTTCTTCTGGTTTATTTCAAATTGAGTTTTTTTTTTTCTCTAAATCGTCCCTGATTCGTCGTCGTTTCCTGTTTGTTTTAGATTCAGTGTCTGAAAAACTACAAATTAAACTATTTACTTAAATATGAATTATTATTAAATATTTAAAAAGACAAATTCATCATATTCACTGTTTTTATGGAAGTGATCGTTTCTGAACCTGATGCTCATTTATCTGTCAATAAAAACTAACGAAGCCTCTGAAAGCATTTAATCCAACAGTTTATGATTTAGTTTAATACATTAATTAATAAATTTAATCTAAACCTGTGTTTTTTTACAGCGATAAAACAAAAATAAAAACCACATAAAATAAGCCAATGAAATATTATGCACTTCAATAAAATCAATATAATATCACTGTTATCTTTAATATTTACATTTAATATTATTTTACATTTTAGCTTCAGGAAAATATGAGGCTTTTACTTCATGGTTTGATTGTTAATATGTTGTTTTTATCAGTGTTTTAAAGGAAAAAGTCAAATATTCCTTTTTATAAAACATAAAAAAAATATATAAAAAAATATCCAACGTAAATGAGAAGATTTAAGATGATTTGAAACATTATTATTATTAATAATTATAATTTTGGTAATTTTTACATTAAATGAAGTTATTGTAATTTATCACTTATTTCTTTATTTTACCCGTATTTGCTTATTTTATCAGTTTGTTTAATAAAAAAAGAACAAATTATGTAAATGAGGTGAAAGAACCAAAGAGGATTTTAACATCGAAAAAGAAAAATGTCCGTCGTAAATGAAATAGAAAATGGATTTTTTTTTTTACTTTTACATTTTGTTTTGTTTGAATGTGTCACAAAATCGTACAGTTACTAAAAAAAAAAAAAAAAAGGAAATGTTTCAGATATGTTGAATCAGGTGAAATGTCGACGTAAATGGAGTCCTGACTTCTAAAATATTCACGACATCGATGACGTGAAAATGTTTGAATGAAACGTGTTGGATTTGAATGAATGAAGTTTGTGTCGACGTGTGTTTGTTTGTTTTTTCAGTTGGAGATGAAAGTTCAACAGGGAGAACGAGACTTCGAACAGATTTCCAAAACCATCCGCAAAGAAGTCGGCAGGTTTGAGGTCAGATTTACCAAAAAAAAAAAAAAAAACAGAACGCAAAAAAGTCTAAGGGTTCAAAATGTTAGAAACTGACTTTAACTTTAAGTGAAACTGACTTTTCCTCAACAGAAGGAGCGGGTGAAGGACTTTAAATCCACTGTCATTCAGTACCTGGAGACGCTGCTTCAGACACAACAGCAGGTAAGAACCAGAACCAGATCCAGAACCAGATCCAGAACCAGAACCAGGCCATGACAAGTTCACGATTAAAAAAATATACTAATACACAAACATAATGTGGATGTTTTCTAAATATAAAATACAACTCAGGTGATTTTTGAGGCGATAAAAATGCCAAATATTTACAAAAAATGTAAAATAATTTGCATAAATTAGCAGGAGACAACTATACATATGTGTGTGTGTCTATATATGTATATATATATATATATATATATATATGTAAAAATGTTAATATTCTCTGACATTATAATCGTGTTTTAGCAGAAAATTCTATTATTGATTAAAAGTGAAAATATTACAATGAAGTCGCATTCACGCACAAGAAAAAGTGAAGATAGAAAAAAAGTCATTACTGGAAAAACTCATTTTGTTTATGTGACTGAAACACATTTAGTTATTTAGTTATTTAGTTAGTTAGTCTTGTCCAGCATCATAACAGCAGAATGGTAGTCTGGCTGCCTTTTGGTGGTGAATTATTATTATTATTATTATAATTATTATTATTATTCGAGTTGTGAAAATTCCCAGCTGCCCTAAACGCGGCAGATGCAGTTTATTTATGTTTAATAAATGTCAACAGATCAAACTGAAACTTTATTTTTGGAATCATTTGTTGTTTTTTTAAATTCTGTTGATATTTAAACTTCTAATATTCCGATTTTTTTCTCTGTAGATGAAATTGGACTCAGATTGCTCGTATTTGTTTCACCCTCCGTATCGTCTAAATGACCAGAATTCAAGTCAATCTCAAATAAAAATGGGCTGTTTTCGTACCAGACAGTAAATATTTTTTTCTTCCTCTTGTTTTTTTTTTCTTCAGATGATAAAGTACTGGGAGGCCTTTTTACCCGAGGCCAAGGCCATCTCATAGACTCCACCCACTGCGCTCCAACTACACTACCCATAATGCACCTGTCCGCCTCCTGTGTTCATGCAAAGACGTGACGAGCCGCCGATCAGCTCCAGTGACTTTTCTGCAGTGATTCAAAGACTTGTAGCCTTGAACTCATCATCTTATAACGACCACGACGCCGTGCTGCGTTCGAGTCCCGTAGGAACATCTGGGCTCATGGCACCCATTTAAGCTCTGTGTACGATCTGGATAAACTGGAAGCCGGTGTGTCCTACAGGACTTAAACGCAGCACGAGCCTGGTGATGGTTTCGATCTTTTTTCTACTTCACAGATTTTTATTTTAATGCACTTTGTTTGATTATTTCAGATTTTTTTATTTTGGGTGGAGGGCGAACTGGGACGTGGGCGGAGCCACTCACAAGGCTTTACTTTTATTTATAAACCGTCACTGAAAGAGACGCTTTAATTTAATGTCTTTAAACACTTTTATTTCCCGTCGGTTTGGCGTCTGAGTGTACGGAAGCACATTACAGCCAAGAGTAAACTACGGAAATTTAAAAATAAATCAGAAAGTTAGTTCATTTTTAAATGTGATACGTGGATATTTATTAAAACACAACCAGAACAAATTTATTGGCTATAAACAGAAACAAATGAGGGAAAATAAATTAAAAAATTGACAAAAAATAAGAAAAAATTGAAGTCAGTAATACTTTCATGATGATTTATTTTATCATTTCGGGGTTTTTTTGGCATGTAAGGGCTTCCATACACACACCTTTAAAGACTACATTACCCACGAGCCCCCGGCTGTGGCTACAGAAACTATTAAATGCTCCTTTTTTTTTTTTTTTTTTATCCACTGTTTTCTACCAAACTGTAACTGCGCCGTTGGCTCCAGTGGAACACCGTACCGCTCTCTGATTGGACGTCTGTAGCAGCAGTGCACTCTGGGAGTCGTAGTCCAGTTGTCCTCTGGGGGCTCATTAATGAAGACAGGACAGTTGTTTGTCTTCGTTGTGTTTAATGACGCTAACAGAAGGTAAATATGGAAGCTGTTATTGTTTTAATGCTGTTATTTACAGATTTATGGGTTTAACGTAAAAATAAAAAAAAAACAGATTCACTGAAATAATGATTTAATTAAAGTCCAGTTTAATGAAGTTACTGATCTGATAAATGTTACAAATAATACATAGAATTAATTCTTTTATCTTGACCTGCTCAAGTACAATTTCTGAAAATAAAGAAATAAATTCATCAGTTTTCACGAGAAAATAAGCTTTATTATATGAATGTAATGAAATATTTGTCAGATTTCAGCAGAAAATGAGCTTTGACGTCTCGATGATGAGATAATTAACGAGTTACCTCGAGAAAATGACCAAATAATCAGTGTTCTTTGTGAAAACAAGCTTCGTTACTGTGAAATAATTTAATATTTAACCTGTTTTCATGATTTAATATAGATTTGCATGTGAATAAAATCTGGTTCCTCAAGATAAATTCACTCAGAATTCAACATTTTTCACAAGTTCTTATAAGAAAAACTTTTTTCCTGGAGATATTGAACAAAAAAATTAACTATTGAGAGAAAGCAACAAAAACAACAAAAAATTAACATTGCCTTAAAAAAAAAAGGTATATGTTGACATAATATTTTATTACAAAACACAACTTGTTGTCAGCAAATAATGAAATAATCTGTGATTTAAGACGACGAATGAAATAATTGATCAGTTTTAACATGAAAACAGTGTTAATAATGTTGTTAATAATCAAATAATTTCCCTCTCCTTTATTGTTATTTTACAGTAGCACAGCCAAGTTTAAGGGACGCTCCATCAGGTCAACATAATAAAAGGAAATGTATGTGGAAAAAATATGAAGTCTATAATATAAAATCATGTCCAGTTTATATATTAATACTTCACATGTAGATTTATAATCACATACTGCAGTCTATAGGTATATAAATAATCACATAAAAACATACTTTATCATTGTGAAAATATAAATTTACCTCCTGTTATAACAGTACGGAAGAGGACTAGGGCCACTGGAAAAATAAATTTAATTATTTTTTTATTATTAGTCTGAGAAAAAAAAGTCAGAATTCTGAGAAAAAAGTCAAAATTTTAAGAAAAAAGTCAGAATTCTGAGTATAAATCAATTCTGAGAAAAAAAAGTCAGAATTCTGAGTTTAAAGGCAGAATTTGGACTTTAATTAATAATAATAACATATGTATTGGATCTTAATTTTTTTTCCAGTGGCCCTAATCGTCTTCCGTAAAACAGTCTTTGACGTTGACAGAAGGAAATAATGAACTAGATTTGATGAAATGTCATAAATACTTTTTTTTTTTTTTTTGAAATAATGAGCTAAATGAAGCTGTTATAACGAGAAAATGATCAAAACTATTAATAAAATACTGAAATGATTGGCCTTAAATTGAATAAAATCAGCTGTATTTTCAATTTCATGAAATTATGACCCATTTTTTTCTGTAAATAACGTCATTAAATGATCCGGTTTCCGTCGATAATGGACTAAAATCTGTAAAATCCGATTTTATTTCCGGAACGTGAACCTGACCTGGAGTCGGTGACCTCATCCTCACTTTTATTTCAGTTTTTGAGGTTTTTTTTTCCTGTTTTGTTTCGTGTCGGTTTCGCCACTTCCTGTGACGCCTTTCAAAACAAAAGCCTCTGTTTGTTGCTGAATGACCGTCAGTGAAGGCAACACTTCCTGTTTCCTGTTTGAGTCGATGACAGAAGAAGAAGAAACTGGACTCGGTTCATTCTGTGACGCTTTGACGATCTTTAGGTTCGTCTCAGTTTGTGTCGTCGTCGGTTTCATGACCCGCTGTTGAATCCAAAGCCTCCGATTAAAAATAGTTGATTTCAGATGACGATGCATTCAATGACCCTGTGTTATCGTCATTTCTTCAGGTTCTGGTTTATTGGTTCAATAAACGATTTCTTTTAGTGTTTTTGTGTCAACATGAAAAAAGTCAAACCTTTATTCAAACTATTCACTGAATGTGTGCGATAAAAACAAGGAAAAAAGCATGAATAAAAACAATTAAAGTAAAATAAATCACAGATTACGACGAACAAACACAAATTTGGATTTTCCCAGTTTTTGCTCAAACTACACAATAAGAGAACATTAATAAACATTAATTAAAGGTTCAATTAGTGACATTTAGGAAGGTTTAATTATTTAAAAAAAAAAAAAAAACAACAGTATTTTATTAGTGTAGAATAAACCAAGACAGATTTATTTCTGTTTTTACATTTGGACGATAATTTAAAAAAACAAACAAACATGTAAAATGAAAAACTGTCTTTTCGCTGTAATCTGCAGATTGACCACCAGATGTCACTAAATATCACAAACTGAGCCTTTACCGCAGTAATAAACATTAACTCATGTTAGTTAACTGTTAATACGTCATTTACTCATGTGTTCATGTTCTAGTATTTACATTATTTACATTTTCAGATTTAATTTATTCAAAGGATGTTATTATCTTTAGTTTATCATTAGTTAACAGTTTATTAAGTGTTAGTTAATGTTTATCATTGCACTAATTAATGTTAGTTAAAGGCTCAGTGTGTAAACTGTTGGAAAATTTAGGGGTTTTTTTGCTAATTGCGCTAGTCATTAACTGCTAACCCTAAACCTAACCCCTAACTGCTAATTGCGCTAGCCGCTAATTGCGCTAACCCTAAACATAATCCTAATCCCTAACCCCTAATCGCGTTAACCCTAAACCTAAGCCCTAACCGCTAATTGCACTAGCCGCTAATTACACTAACCCTAACTGCTAATTACGCTAACCGTTAGCCATAACCCCAACTGCTAATTACACTAACAGCTAACCCTAAACACAACCCTAACCACTAATCGCACTAACCCTAACGGCTAATCGCGCTAGCCTCTAATCGCGTGTCATTTTCCACGGCATAAACATACACGCTGAAAGCTTATAATGCGTACGATAATGCGCCACTTTTGAGCAGTGCATTATCTGTACACAATTTATGATATTATGCTGCTACTTAACTTCTTTTTCATCCTTTCTTTTATTTTTCGTATTAAACCAGGCGACATCTGATGCTAACGTTCATTACTGTCAGAGTTTCAACCAAATTAAAATCCCTTTAATTAAAAACCAAACAAACACTGACATTGTCTGTAAGTGACGACAGAGTGGTGCAGTTCGCATTTCCGCCACTAGGGGGTCACTAAACACGACACATTATAAAGTTTTACTGATGATGTTCGACACTTTATATGATTTTAACCATTTCTTCTGTTATTCCGACAAAACAGAACCAAAGGAAAGTAACATTATCGTTCTGTTTCCTTGAAGAAAAGTCGCAGTTGTTACTGAGTCAGATCGGAATCATACAACAAGTTTTACGAATTTCACAGAAGAAACACTTACTAAAGGGTTCATCCTTATTTTTTTCGCGTTTGTGTCGTTGCTGCTGAATGAACCGAGGTGCCGTCGTTTCCTCTTCCTTCGTTCTTGGTTTGAGTTCGAACAGATGAAGGTGGTTTGTGATTGGTCCGTCCGTCCGTCCGTCCAGAGATCAGCCTCGGACTGTGAACGTTTTTTTTGTGGCTGTTTCTTCTGGTGTTGATTTAAAACCGAAGTTGTTGAATTTAAAGCACATTTTTATTTATGTGAATCGTATTCGTTGTTTGTTTCATTAATCTTTTTTTTCTTTTCCTGATTTAACTGGAATTCTTTTCGATTGTTTGTGTTCAACCTCGTCCTTTCAGTCTTAATCATTTAACGCTGAGTTGATTGTCTGTTTTGTTTTTTTTTGCTTGATGAATTGCGACGTTCAGGAGTTTGGGGTTGATTTAATTTTTTATTTTTGCAGATGATGAAATGCTTTATCTGAACTGAAGATTTTTTTTAACTCTTGGTTTGATGCGACATTCCTGAAAGAGGACGTTTGAGTACTTGAATGAAAAATAAAGGAATGTATCTGATCCATGTCTGCACTGGTTTTATTCAGAAGAGAAGAGAAGAGAAGAGAAGAGAAGAGAAGAGAAGAGAAGAGAAGAGAAGAACAGCCTTTACTGTCATTGTGCTTCTTCAGTCAATATTAATAAAACACCAGTTCTACAGAAATAAGAACAGAATGAAAATGAAGTTACTAAAATTAAAAATGGACAAATTATGAATAGATGCAAATTTACAATATTGACCATATATATATATATATATATATATATATATATATATATATATATATATATATACATATATACATATATATATATATATATATATATATATATATATATATACACACACACTATATCCAACAGTATTCCCTCTCCTGCTTTGACTCCCATATGAATGTCAGGTCCATCCCATTCCTAGTCTATGGGTTCAGTCTGACGTGGCTCCACCCTTTGCAGCTCTAACAGCTTCAACTCTTCTGGGAAGGCTGTCCACAAGGTTTAGGAGTGTGTTCATGGGAATTTTGGACCATTCTTCCAGAAGCGCATTTGTGAGGTCCCACACTGATGTTGGACAGAAGGCCTGGCTCTCAGTCTGCGCTCTAATTCATCCAAAGGTGTTCTATGGGGTTGAGGTCAGGACTGTGTGCAGGCCAGTCCAGTTCATCCACACCAGACTCTGTCCTCCATGTCCAAACGGACCTTGCTTTGTGCACTGGTGCACAGTCATGTTGGAAGAGGAAGGGGCCGGCTCCAAACTGTTCCCACAAAGTTGGAGCGTGGAATTGTCCCAAATGTCTTGTTCTGCTGAAGCATTCCCAGTTCCTTTCACTGGAACTAAGGGGCCCAGCCCAGCTCCTGAAAAACAACCCCACACCATAACCCCCCCTCCACCAAACTTTACACTCGGCACAATGCGCTCCCACAAGTATCGTTCTCCTGGAGACTGCCAAACCCAGACCCGTCCGTCAGATCGCCAGATGGAGAAGTGCGATTGGTCAGTCCAGAGAAGGCTCCTCCCCTGCTCTACAGTCCAGTGGCGGCGTGCTTTACACCACTGCATCCACCGCTGTGCATTGCACTTGCTGATGTATGGTTTGGATGCGGCCGCTCGGCCACGGAAACCCATTCCATGAAGCTCTGTGCGCACTGTTCTGGAGCTAATCTGAAGGACACATGAAGTTTGGAGGTCTGTACCATTGACTCTGCAGACAGTCGTCCACCTCTTCACACTCTGCGCCTCAGCATCCGCTGACCCCGCTCCGTCAGTTTCCGTGGCCTACCACTGCGTGGCTGAGTCGCCGTCGTTCCCAAACACTTCCACTTTCTTATAATCCAGCTGACAGCTGACTGTGGAATATTTAGGAGCCAGGAAAGTTCACCACTGGATTTGTGTCACAGGTGGCATCCTATCACAGTTCCACGCTGGAATTCACTGAGCTCCTGAGAGCGACCCATTCTGTCCCAAATGTTTGTAAAAGCAGTCTGCATGCCTAGGGCTGGATTTAATCCACCTGTGGACATGGAAGGGACTGGAACAGCTGAGTCTGAGGATTGGGATGGAGGAGACATGACTTTTGGAAATATAGTGTGTGTGTGTGTGTGTGTGTGTGTGTGTGTGTGTGTGTGTGTGTGTATATATATATATACAGGGTGTCCCATAAGTCTCCATACATAGGAGACATACTACATTCCATACATATATGGTTCTAACATGTATTTCTTTCTATTTCTTCTTTCTAGTTCTTCAGCAGTGGAGGACATGCACTGAAATGTGTTCTCGACAAAATGGCCGTCATATAGAGCATATTATAGAAATAAAAATGGTTTATGTCAAGAAATGTTTATTTTTTCTATGTATGGAGACTTATGGGACACCCTGTATATATATATATGTAACAAGTTATGTATATCTATGTAAACTAAGTCTATATAAAAATAGTGCATTTATATTTGGATAAATATTTGAATACATATGACATTGTTAATGAACTCAGCCAGTAGATTAGATCTTCTTTAGGTCATTTACTCCAAATCTGTTCAGTTCTTACGATGAAACAAACTCAAACTTGTGCGAACTGTCTTCAGAGTTCGACTAATGCTAATGTGTTGATGGTGGGCGGGGCTAATAGTCTCAGTTTTTGTCTTTTGTGCGTAAACCCCAAATGACAGTGGAACCTCAGAATGTTCCAGTTCTACTTTATCCGACCGGTGGGGACGACTGGATTCTGGAAATGAGGATATTTTTTCCACCTGTTTTTAAATCGGGATGTTATTCTTGTAACATTATGGCTTTATTCTGGTAACATGACGACATTAATCTCATTATATTATGAATCCATTCTTGTAAAATTCTGACTCTTTTTGTGTTCAACTTTATTCTCATAAATTTATCGGTTTTATCTCCATATTTTAAGACTTTATTCCCATAGTTACAGGTGTTTATATTTTCTTACATGGCCCTAATTCATACATTTGTGTTTTTATCTCTTCTGTTTTGTCGACTTCCTGTTCGCCCGCTGTTCCCAAACCCACGCCGTGTTTGAGTGTCAGATGATAACGTCAGTAAAACGCACCTCCTTAACCCCTCCTCCTCCCTTTCAGCTTCAGAGTAATGGCGCCTCCCCTTCAGAGTAATGGCGCCTCCCCTTCAGAGTAATGGCGCCTCCCCTTCAGAGTAATGGCCCCTCCCCTTCAGAGTAATGGCCCCTCCCCTTTGGCGTCTTCACCTCCGGCTGCAGGAGTTTTTCCCTTTGACTCCAGAATAATGCGTCTGCATCTGTTTTTTTTAACCTCTCGCTCTCACATGCCTGCAGAATAATGTAGATGTATTTATTTTTACCCTCCTCGCCCCCCCGTCGCTATCAATCTGCCTTTAGAATAATGTAGGTGCATCTGTTCCGCTCACCCTCCTAACCCCTCCATTTCCCTCCACTTCAGGATAATGTAGGTGCATCTATTATGGCGCCGGCGCTGCTGTCGGGGCCCGGTTTAGAATAATGTGGGGCCGCGTTTACGAACTGCAGACGCCGCACGGGAAATAAATAAATAAATAAATAAATAAATAAATAAAGTGCACATCTGAGCTTTAAGGCCTGGATCACACACCAGTATCTGTTTCCATAGTGTTTCTTAACTTTGTTCTGTTTCCTGCACAGACACAAACACTTTGCAGCAGCAGATGGACCCCCCCCCCAGCCCCCCCCACTCGTCGCTGGCTGATAACGTTGTTGTTGTTGCAGCGTAAACTCGCCGTTTATTTATCATATCTCCAAATGGCGCTGTAGCTGTTTGTGCTGTGGTCAGGATACAGTGACCTTAGTTGATCAACTACCCCTCTGCGGGGCAGATAAGAGCGCTAATATAACGGCAGCGAGGAGGCGAGGAGGGGAAGGCTGTACTGTAATTATTTCTGCGCTGTCAGGGGTGGGGGGGTGGGGGGGACAGGACCACGGCCGCCACCGATTCAAATCTGAACAAACGGAAAAACAGGACGACGCAAACAACAACAACATGAGGACGCCAGCGCCAGACAAATATCAGCCAGCGCCGAGACACCGATGAAATTGGACCAGTTTGTCATGCACAGCACTGCCACACACACACACACACACACACACACACACACACACACACACACACACACTGAAACACACACACACACACACACACACACTGAAACACACACACACACTGAAACACACACACACACACACACACACACACACACACTGAAACACACACACACACACACACACACACACACACACTGAAACACACACACACTGAAACACACTGAAACACACACACACACACTGAAACACACTGAAACACACACACACACACACACACACACACACACACTGAAACACACACACACACTGAAACACACTGAAACACACACACACACACACACACACACACACACAGCAGCTCGACACAGTTGAATTCATTGGTGCCAGGAACACTCAGGTAAAGGTGAATGAAACCGACACAAACAGATGGAAAAACTGAAAAATGACAGGATGAAAATCCAGACGCCTCATTTTTATCGTCTTTACGCTGAATCCAACGACGAAAACACTGATTCCAATGTTTATTTTTTGGGGGGGGGTCATGTGACCCCATTATAACATCAAACATTCAAAACAGAGACTTTTTTTTTTTTGCACAAATTAATTTTTGATCCTAGTTTTGATCAGAGTTCTTCAAAAAGAATGAACTGATTTCATTCATTACCAGGACTGTAAGAAAATATGGGCTCTGCAATATATCACAATATTTCATTTCACAAAACTGTATGGATATTAAACAGTACTGTATGGATATTAAACAGTACTGTATGGATATTAAACAGTACTGTATGGATATTTTTAGGTATTTATTCAAATGCAGATATTGTGGAGGTTCATTTTTGTTTTTTTTTTGGTTTTCTTTTTTATTTCTTCTTCTTTCACACTCTTTTATTCAATAATGTTGGTTCCTTTGTTTGGATTGAACTCCAATCCTGTTCTGATGTTAGTTGTGAACTAATAGAATGTGAACATCTGAACAGGATCTGAAACTGGAATGTCTGGAAAACACAATTTCAGTTTGAACACAGTTGGAACATTTGCTGATAGAACATTAGATCCTGTTGGGATCAAATACAAATGTGTTTAGGATTTGGGCAGATTTCTGATGGAATTCAATTCTTCAAGGAAATAATCATTTAAAAAAAATGAAAGAAACAATCAAAAATGGCTTTTTTTTAACAGTATCAGGCTGTATCGTATCCAGCATCGTCTGTTCGTCTTTCAGTTGAAGCTCATTGTCGGCTGACATAAAAAAAATGGTCCAGTTCTTTCAACATAAATTCGTCCTCCGTTCCTTTTTCAGAAAATGTTCAGTGGCCTTATCGTACCAACGAAACAAGAAAATGTGTAAATTCTGTTCGCTGTACCCAGTTATTCCAGTGCTTGTGTTTTCTTCCAGGTCAGTAAATGAACAGTTCATGTGGTTTGTGTGATTCCACAGCAGAATGTGTGACGTATTAAACTGAACTGTGTCAGTGAAGGAGCACATCTGAAAACAGCTGTCAATCAAACCGCATTCAGCCTTCGGACCCGTCCTCCTACTGGGCATTGGAGGAGTTTGGTTGTGACATGCATTGTGGGAAGCGGAGGTTCGTGCAGCCGCCTGGCAGCGGCAGCACGACCATACGATATGATATGGATGAAACAAACACGACACAGAAACGGCTGAAACGTGGAAACGGCTGGAGGGAGGCGGAGCTCCAGCTGTTTCAACATCATGTTTGTTGCCGCTGCCGCTGCCAGGCGGAGCTCCGCTCGTGACCAAATTCCTCAGATGGCCGGTTCCTCCTGCGTCTGGTTGTGAACACATGGGCTGTTTGTGGTGGATGGAACTCAGACACCGTTCATCTGAGGAATGACAGACGGACTAAAGGCCGGTTTATGTTCGCCACACGAACGTGACGTGTGGAAAACAGACGCAGGGAGTCGGCACGAGAGTACGCCTGGTGCGTTTATACTGTGGGCGGCTCCATGTGGCGTCTGTTCCCAAACTGCAGGGGGCAGTGTGCCACAAACGCACGTCTACCACAGTAACAAACCAGAGAAGAAGAAAACTGCCGGAACAAACCAAACATGGCGACTCTGTTTTGCCTTCACATCTGTCCTGAAAGTTTCTGCAGTTTTTTCGGACCATTCCTCGTCTTTGCCGACTGTCGCTGCAGCTTCCCTCCATGAGCTGTTCCCACTGTGACCAGTCACACCAGTGCCTGTACGTCTGAACTTCTACCACCAGCAGCTCCTGAATGTCGGCCATGTTGTCGGTGCGTCTCTCACAAATTTTCTGAGGTGCGCGAAGCGGAAAGTTTCCGCTTAAGATGAGCCGCATGAAGGGGCGGGGCTGTGAAAATGACGTCAATTGGCCGCGTGAAGCTGCGCAGAGCTGGATGAAAATAAACCAACCTGAACAGAGTCATGGACCTGAGGACGGACCTGAGGAAAGACCTGAGACGGACCTGAGGACAGACCTGAGGAGGACCTGAGGACAGACCTGAGGAGGACCTGAGGACGGACCTGAGGACAGACCTGAGGAGGACCTGAGGACAGACCTGAGGAGGACCTGAGGACAGACCTGAGGAGGACCTGAGGACGGACCTGAGGAGGACCTGAGGAAAGACCTGAGGACGGACCTGAGGACAGACCTGAGGAGGACCTGAGGACAGACCTGAGGACAGACCTGAGACGGACCTGAGGACAGACCTGAGGACAGACCTGAGGAGGACCTGAGGACAGACCTGAGGAGGACCTGAGGACGGACCTGAGGAGGACCTGAGGACAGACCTGAGGACGGACCTGAGGAGGACCTGAGGACAGACCTGAGGAGGACCTGAGGAGGACCTGAGGACAGACCTGAGGACGGACCTGAGGAAAGACCTGAGACAGACCTGAGGACAGACCTGAGGAGGACCTGAGGACAGACCTGAGGAAAGACCTGAGACGGACCTGAGGACAGACCTGAGGAGGACCTGAGGAGGACCTGAGGACAGACCTGAGGAGGACCTGAGGACGGACCTGAGGACGGACCTGAGGAAAGACCTGAGGACGGACCTGAGGACAGACCTGAGGAGGACCTGAGGAGGACCTGAGGACAGACCTGAGGAGGACCTGAGGACGGACCTGAGGATGGACCTGAGGAGGACCTGAGGACGGACCTGAGGACAGACCTGAGGAGGACCTGAGGACGGACCTGAGGACGGACCTGAGGACAGACCTGAGGAGGACCTGAGGACGGACCTGAGGACGGACCTGAGGACGGACCTGAGGAAAGACCTGAGACGGACCTGAGGAGGACCTGAGGATGGACCTGAGACGGACCTGAGGACAGACCTGAGGACAGACCTGAGACGGACCTGAGGAAAGACCTGAGACGGACCTGAGGAGGACCTGAGGAGGACCTGAGGATGGACCTGAGGACGGACCTGAGGACGGACCTGAGGAAACACCTGAGGACAGACCTGAGACGGACCTGAGGAAAGACCTGAGGACAGACCTGAGGAAACACCTGAGGACAGACCTGAGACGGACCTGAGGACGGACCTGAGACGGACCTGAGGACGGACCTGAGGACACTCTGCTGACGGAGGTCTGCTGCACCTTTAAGAAGCTCTGCAGCATGAGTTTGGACACAGTCTGCACAGTTTCAGTGCATTTACAGAACACAAGAAAACTGGGATATTTACAGCATTTGTTTTTTGCAGCAAAAATCAGCTGGTGTGTTTACACTGAAGAATACGGACGAAAACCTGCAGCGTCATTACATTAGAAATAGTCTACTTTTACTACTGCTACTATTATATTTAAATTACTTTGGAGTATAGTCTACTTTTACTACTGCTACTATTATATTTAAATTACTTTGGAGTATAGTCTACTTTTACTACTGCTACTATTATATTTAAATTACTTTGGAGTATAGTCTACTTTTACTACTGCTACTATTATATTTAAATTACTTTGGAGTATCGTCTACTTTTACTACTGCTACTATTATATTTAAGTTACTTTGGAGTATAGTCTACTTTTACTACTGCTACTATTATATTTAAATTACTTTGGAGTATAGTCTACTTTTACTACTGCTACTATTATATTTAAGTTACTTTGGAGTATCGTCTACTTTTACTACTGCTACTATTATATTTAAGTTACTTTGGAGTATAGTCTACTTTTACTACTGCTACTATTATATTTAAATTACTTTGGAGTATAGTCTACTTTTACTACTGCTACTATTATATTTAAGTTACTTTGGAGTATCGTCTACTTTTACTACTGCTACTATTATATTTAAGTTACTTTGGAGTATAGTCTACTTTTACTACTGCTACTATTATATTTAAGTTACTTTGGAGTATCGTCTACTTTTACTCCTGCTACTATTATATTTAAGTTACTTTGGAGTATCGTCTACTTTTACTCCTGCTACTATTATATTTAAGTTACTTTGGAGTATCGTCTACTTTTACTCCTGCTACTATTATATTTAAGTTACTTTGGAGTATCGTCTACTTTTACTCCTGCTACTATTATATTTAAATTACTTTGGAGTATCGTCTACTTTTACTACTGCTACTATTATATTTAAGTTATTTTGGAGTATCGTCTACTTTTACTACTGCTACTATTATATTTAAGTTACTTTGGAGTATAGTCTACTTTTACTACTGCTACTATTATATTTAAGTTACTTTGGAGTATAGTCTACTTTTACTACTGCTACTATTATATTTAAGTTACTTTGGAGTATAGTCTACTTTTACTACTGCTACTACTAGGGATGCACCGATCTGATACCAGTATCAGCATCAGCTCTGATACTCATTGTGTGTACTTGTACTCATAATAGTAATCTGATACAAATGCACCTATACCACTTCTATCCGTGTGACATTCCCAGTTCAGTGCAGCAGGTACGAGGAGGAGGAAGAATGTGTGTGGAGATGGAACCAAATGAATGAGGGTGATCACAGTAAGGCTGACTGACAGTACCGTTCAGACACAGATACAGACGCAGCCTTCCGTCTGTAATCTGACTACATTCATCTGTTTTCCAGCCGATGGAGGATGAGTACAGACAGAGAATACCAGCAGAACTGTGGAGGAAGAGGATCTGTTCAAAGAGAAAAACTACTGACACACTTAGGACAAGTACCCAGGACTGGACCAGTTTATACTCACCTGGACAGCACAGGGTTAGAGTGTGTTTAATATACTCACCTGGACAGCACAGGGTTAAAGTGTGTTTAATATACTCACCTGGACAGCACAGGGTTAGAGTGTGTTTAATATACTCACCTGGACAGCACAGGGTTAGAGTGTGTTTAATATACTCACCTGGACAGCAGAGGGTTAGAGTGTGTTTAATATACTCACCTGGACAGCAGAGGGTTAGAGTGTGTTTAATATAC